>NC_062522.1:21693266-21850766 GCF_022655615.1 Tachysurus fulvidraco
CACATCGTCTTTTTCCAGTCTGTCCAGTCTAAAGTGAATCTGGCACACTGTGGCCTCACATTCCTGCAGCTTCTGACAGATTTGTAACCCGATATAATCTGAGAATATTTATTTATTTAAGGAAAAACACAAGAAAGACCTAAGTACACTGTATAAAATTGGGTTGAGTGTCTTTGGTATAAGTGATATTATAAAGTTGCCTTGCATCAAGTAGGTTAGCAACTCATATTGTATAATAAAAATAATTATGCAGCGTAATGCATTTACATAAAGCATTATTATAATGTGTACAATGCCTCATGAAAGCAAGACAACATGAAATGAATATAAATTGATAGCTTTTTATAAATATGGCCTTAGAAAGTAAAAAGATTTGATAACAAATATTGATACTTTCTCCAAAATGCTGCCTACATTTCCATACATTTCCAGTTCTGCAAATGATTGCTTTATACTTGTAGCTGAGACCACTTATTAAATCATTCATTGTTTATCAATAATAAGTGTCAAATTGATAAATATAATGAAAAGTAATCTTTTCATTTAATAAGGCTCCATAGTGGTGTGACAAAAAAGTGTTCCTCCTATAATCAGTAGATCACGAACTAGAATTCAGACAACATCACAACACCCTTCTATGGCTAACAGCCAGGTCAGCAAGATCAGCCATATTCTCTACATGGTAGGTAGATCATTCAAGCAATAAGCACTCTGGGTACTGCTCTGTTATCATAAACCTCTGGTCCTTGTTTAATTTAAGTTAACATGCAGAAGTAAAAAATTATAATTGCTCTATTTTTGAAATAATATTAGTTCAGAGTTAATATAAAATATTAAAATATTTCCCCCAAATCATTTCATATTCACTTTACACTACTGTACATGTAACATAAACCGGGGTTAGACGGGAAGAGTGGCTTACATGTTTTCATGTTATGGACACATCTCTGGGGTTGGGAAGTGGATTCCCATCCTGAGTGAGTGAATTTTGCGCGTTCTCTCTGTGCTTTTGGGTTTTCCTCCGGGCAATTTACTCTATAAATTGTTAAAATGTGTGAATGGGTGTAAGCATGTAAGCAGTTAAATCCTTGCAATGGTGCCCTGAGTTGTGCCATGAGATGGGTGCTACTAGTGTGCCCTGAGTCCTCTGGAATAGTCCCTCCTCAACCCTGTGTTGGATAAATGGTTCAGAAAATTGATAGATAGAGGAATAAAGAGGTTGAAGAAACTCTGTACGACACAATATGTGCAGCAGTAAGCCATTTGGAATTCAGCCACAGAAAAGATGCCTAATGCAGTAAATACAGATAAAAAAAATAGCAAAATGCAAGAGAAAACAGGATTTTATATGGTGTAATTCTGTCATTGCCAGACGTCACACAAAAGCTAACTTGAGAGCAATTCAGTGTGGCAAGTTTCCCTACTGACATATTCTTGGAGTCCCCAGGGCTCACACCCTCACATACCCTGGAACTGTGAGGAAGCAACACTACAACAGTACACCAGTGTTGTAACGGAGTACAAATACGTGGTTACTGTAGGCTACTTAAGTAGAAATTTGACGGAGGCTATCTGTACTTTACTTCGCTATTTAAATTTATGTCAACTTTCACTTTTACTCCACTACATTTCCTAGATAAAATGTATACTTTTACTCCGTTATATTTCCACTAAGCATCTTCGTTACTCGTTACTACTAGATAAAATCAGAAGAAATGTGTGCGACTGTAATAAGGGAGGTTTGGCAAATCACTGCTCCTAGATTGTATTACGCACGTCCGCACGCTCTAAGGAGAAGCACAGGCACCCGCAGCGTGCACGCGCAGTCAGAGCGGGAGGCGTTTATCAATAACGTTAATCGACAGAAAGCCGCAAAGACGGCAACAGAGTGAAATTTCACTATTCATATTACCAGAGTTGATAGCACAAACAAACTATTAATGCAAACAATACAATCATTAATAAATAAAAATAACATTTATTGATTTGGTCTTTGTCTTGTGAATATTCATCCATTCATTCATTTTCTACCGCTTATCCGAACTGGGTACGGGGAGCCTGTGCCTATCTCAGGCGTCATCGGGCATCAAGGCAGGATACACCCTGGACAGAGTGCCAACCCATCGCAGGGCACACACACACTCTCTCATTCACTCACACAATCACACAAACTACGGACAATTTTCCAGAGATGCCAATCAACCTACCATGCATGTCTTTGGACCGGGAGAGGAAACCGGAGTACCCGGAGGAAACCCCCGAGGCACGGGGAGAACATGCTAACTCCACAAACACGAGGCAGAGGCGGGAATCGAACCCCGACCCTGGAGGTGTGAGGCAAACGTGCTAACCCCTGCTTGTGAATATTTCTTTTATTAATGACTGCATTCATTGGACTCATTGTTTGATTCAAGACTGGCATCATTACATCATGCATACAATTTTGGTGTCCACTTTTGCCATTTAATAATACAAAATCAAAATCAAATTTTATTTGTCACATACACATACATACAGGGTACGATATGCAGTGAAATGCTTCAATGCTTTAATACCATAACTTTTGGCTTACTGTGTAGTCATATAATATATAATATAAAACTCTTCTTGTTTTAAATTCTCACTGAGGGCTAAAACCCCTAAAGATGAAACCCTAGAACCGCCCCTGCTCTTATGCCTACCGAAAATCACTGAAATTTTACTTTTTACTTTTACTTCAAATACTTAAGTAGGCCTACATTAAATATCAGAAAATTACTTTTGATACTTAAGTACAGTAAATATCAGATACTTTAAGACTTTTACTTGAGTAATATTCTAAAAGGTGACTTTCACGTCTACCAAAGACTTTTTCTAGTACAATACTTGTACTTTTACTCAAGTATTGCTTTCTAGTACTTTATACAACACTGCAGTACACTAATATTTGACCCTCTCTGCTCCAGAAGTGTCATGTCATGTGTACAGCCCAACAATCTGGGATATGTAAAGAAAGGGATTTTTCTATACTGTAATACATGTTTATCCACAAAGGTAATCACAGACAGTTACGAAGGTAAACACAGACAGCGCAATAAAGCAATGAATAACATTTGACTAATTAATTTGTAGGACACTGCTTTTTTGTGCTTGACTCACTCGGCTTTAAATCTAGGCAGCAGAAAATGATGCAGCACAGATTTAGTTTAGATACTGTATATCTAATGGAATGAAAAGAACGATCAAGATCCTCTTTAAATCTGATTAACTGCAGTTAAAATGACCTGATAATGCATATAATCATCACTTCCTCCTTGTTATTGCCTGCATTGTAAAATAATATTCCTCTGTTTTGTCATCATCCATCTCAGCCAGCTCCTGCTGAGTGGTTTCTGTCTATGCTCCACTCTGCCCCTCCTTCCTCCTTCATCAATCACCTCTTGGAGACAAACCATGTGCATATGGAGAGAAGCAATATGGTTCAATTTGGCAATCCTATCTTTTATTGCCATTTCATAATTGAGACAGTTTTTCTGAACAGGTGAAATCTGCCATGCGCAACTAATAGGATCTTTCCCCCTCTCCCTTGTTTGCTATTTTCTATTCCTCCAATCATTGCTCAACCATTAAGATTTATTATAGTAAGGTTAAAAAAAGGAAATTAATGGAGTGATTTAATGAAGCAGAGAATAATTCATGTTTGACCACAGTATGTCACATGTGTACTAAGAATTTCATTCAGTTTGGTCAGGCAAGAAATTTGTTTTCAATTAATCTTTGTACTGTTGGTGACACGTTAATTATTTCATAGTGGTAGATTTCTGAATACATGTTTGTGAAGTTTGTGCAGTTTGTAAGACATTTATATTGATTGGTTATGGTATATGTGATAATGAGAGCTGCTTGCATTACAAACAAGCTTGTTTGTTTAAGAGATTAAAACAAAAATAATTCAATCCAGCAGAAGTACATCTCCATGCCTCAGAGCTGTATCTAGGTTACTTCAAATCAACTCATTAAAGTATGCTGAAGAATTATTGGATCCACAGATGATTTACATTTTTTTGTTTAAGTCCCTGAGGGCCAACATGTTGCCCAACACCAATTGGTTCCAAGTGCTTCCAAGATAGCCAAACAGACTGCAGAAGTTCAGTCACTACCTGAGAAACAGGGTAACAGAGCAAAACTTTACATTATAATAGTCTTACATTTATAATTATGTTACTTATATAATAAACCACTGAAGTGTTTTTTCTTTGAGAAAACACGATATAGTTATGTTTACAAAGATTTTTTTCATGCTGTGTTTTAGTGAGAGACCCTTTGGTGAGTATGAAAGCGAGCCAATGTCATAAGCTCCACTTTCTTAAGGTCAATCCTTCACAAAAGGAAGCTCACAGTCTGCTCAAGACTAATCTCCTTCTGTCTCGCCATCTTTTTTTTTTTGTATCTCTCACTGCTTTGTCTTCCTCCCTTTCATTATTTTCTTCAGCTTCAATGCATTTTCTTCAGATCTTGGTCATGATTTGCTTCTTACCCCCCCCCCCCCCCCCTCTCTGCAAGCAGACAGTGTGTAAGTACTCTAACTTGGAGCAGTCTGTGAGTCTGTGTGATTGGCTAAACTCAGCAGCAGTGTTCACAATCGATTACAGCATGCCATCTCCCAACTAACAGGTTTTGTGTGTAGCATGTATTCCTTTCATACCCCACACCCTGGCCGTTCAAATCCTCTTCCACCATCTCCCATTAATATCTCACCAAGTTTGTTGTTCTATTTGGTGTATTTCTCATTCTCAGGATTTTTACTTTTCTGCTATACCCTAACAGCCCAATTGTTCCTTTTCTTTTCTTCACTTCCCTACGCTTCCCTTCCATTCTCCCAGGTTGCTTTGCTATATGCTATGACCTGTCCGACAAAAGATACATAAATTGTTGAGCTATCTTCCTCAGCAGACTAATGTGCTGTAACTAAAAATGAGAATTGTGAATTAAACATGCAGTCTTTAGCTATGTTTCATACTCAAGACTAATTCTCAAGTTATTAAAATTCAGACATTGTTATGCAGTAACACTCTCTCCTTACTACCCTTTGCTATCCTGACACTGACGCTCTTTTACATTTAAAGTTAGATAAATGCATTTCAACAATAATTCTGCTTTATCTATATTGCTTAGCCTTCTCCAGTCCCCTGATTCTTTTGTGTGCATCTCTGAGTGTTCGATCTTGTTGAGGTCAATGTGGACTGAAGAGAATTGCCATAGAAAGTGACAGAGAAGGCCTTTTCATTCTTTTCTATCGGTTTTCCAATGTTTTTTTTTTTTTTGTATTATTGAAAGTCACTGAACCATTCTCACAGAAACAGAAAGATGAGCTCAAAGAGAGGGCAATCCCTCAGTACGGCAGACACAATGTTCTCTCTCATTCAGAGGAAAAGAACACTATCACGTGTACTTTTCGAAAAAGTGACTCTGTGTCATGCATTTTAGGACAGTCATAGTGTGTTAATGTGAGTGCTCCCTACCCAATTCACTGTGTCATTCTGTCTTGGCCTGTGTTCCTTTGACTTTGCCTTTCTCTGTCCCTCTCCATCTCCCTCCCTGGTACTCACTCTCTCTTTTTTCTTCATTCTGTCTCTTCCCGTCTGTAATCATCTGTTCATCATAATGATTAGATGGCTTTCTAGCTATCTCTAAATGCCCCAATGTATTTTCTGACCGCATATCAAAGAGCTAATAAATAACACTTTCATAACTAGAGACTGCACCTAGGTACCATTAAGTGTGGCCTCCCATATACACACATTTCACTGTGTTCTGGCCTTAGCAGTTATCATGCCCATGTCATCCACACTACCAGTCAAAGCCAGGCTGTAAATACAATGAAACAGAAAATATTGAGTTTCCACAAGGGGCTTAGGGATGGCGAGTGAACAGAGATGGGTTTATTTCCTGAGGGGAGAACATTGTCTTGTTTCTGATTTCCCTTAGAGCAGAATGATGTCTGATGTGTCTGTAAAAGTGAGGGAGAAGTCAGGAGCATATACAAATGTTCTGCACAGTACAGCTTTTACCTGAGTAGAAGCTTACTGGCATGACTCCGTCTACTGGACCAGATCTAGTGTTCCACTTTTAGTGTAATCAGTCATCAGGCCAATGCCTTCTGAGAAGTTAGGTACATATGATAAGAGCCAGCCACCTCCAGAAACTGTCTCACCTCTTTTTTGGTCTTGAGCTTTGGACAGTCTGCAATTGCTGCTATCTTATCAAAGTGGGGAGTACCAGCCCTTAGCTCAAGTGAAAACCCTGATAAGGTACTTTCAACCACCCAATCGAATAAATTGTTTGACTTTGCCATGAGTGCCAAACCTTCCTGCTTTCAGACCGGCTCTCAGATACTACATGTGCCACTGCCAATCACTCTAGATGATGAAGTCATCCAGATATGCAGCGGCATATACAGTACAGTGTGTGGACAGCAGATTCTGTCCATGAGATGAAGGAATGTCACAGGGGCCCTAAGCAACCAAACAGTAAGGGTCATGAAATGCTGTCATCCAAACAGAGTGGAAAAGGCTCTTTTGTTCCTTGAGATATTGGATTCAAGAGGAACTGCCAAAATCCCTTTGTCAAATCCAGTGTTAAATAAAAGTGCGCCACACATAACCAATTGAGGAATTTGTCAATGTAAGCCATTGGATATCTATAAAATTTAGATACAGCATTGACTTTTATAAAGTCCACATAAAACCTGATTAAGCCATCTGCTTTGAGAATGAAAACCTCTTTCTGGACCAGTCACTATGGGACTCATCAATTACTACCATATCAAGCATAACTATAAGCTCATCCAAAACCCCCTGTTTTTTTTCTGCTCAGATAAATGTTTTGGACAGCTGCACACCACAACCCTTGTTGGGTGTGTCTATGTAATGTTCTATGATATTAGTGTGACTGGGTAGAGGGGAGAACATGTCAGAAATCTCTGCCTGCAACTTGGCAACCCCTGTGATTTGGAACAGGGAGGTAGTGGCCTCCACATGGGACTGTGATGGATTGAACCACCATTTTAAGATTTATCCTCAGTCCTAGTTCCTCCCTCTCGGGCACTACTATCATCAAAACTACGGTTCTACTGCTTTGCATGGTTTGAGGAGACTAAGGTGGTAAACCTGCTGCACCTTGCCTCTATCTGTTCATTTTACCAACACAACATATGACTTTAAATGGTCCTTGCCACTTGCCAAGAAATTTGGAGCTACTGTAGCAAATTACCCCTGATATAAAGATATGCAAGGCTTATGCCCGTACAATATGGGGCTTCTCATACAGCAAATAAAACTTCAGCCACATAACCCCAATTCTGTGCATTGAAATGAATTAACTTACAAATTAAGATTTTCAGTGCTTGATTAAATTGCCTGACCTGCCTGTTTGACCAAGGATGGTCTGTCAGGATGTCTGCTCACACAATCAGGTTTTGAGCAGACACTTCCTGGGGGCAGCCATCTTGGCAATGGAAATTCAGGGTGGGATACCATTTAATTCTTCGCCACACTATTTAAGCATGCTAACTGTGTGCACTCTTCACCAGATTATCTCCTCATGTTTTTTCTATGGCTTGTGCATGCCTATTGACTTTAAGTTTCATTTTCGCGTTGACAGATTACCTTTCTGTGTTGGATTTCGGCAGGTCGTGTTCGGTTTGTGGATTTCCATTTTTGTTCTCTTTGTTTTACTGAAGTAATTATTGGATGATTTTTTTCCTGCTTTTGTCAGCCAGAGACTTTTTGTGGAATTACCGTTCATTCTACTCAGATATCAGTCCTACATTCGGCAATCTGTTTTGGATTAATTTATGTTTTTCCTTCTGTCGGCCAGAGACTTTGTTGGATTTACCGTTCTTGTTCTTGGATATCTGTCCTGTTTCCTGGACTTTCATTGCTGGATTATTTCCTGTCAGGACATTTATTTCTGTGGAGCCCTGTGACTGTTATTATCTTGTTGGAATATTTCCTGTTTGGTCTCTTATTTCATTTAAGCCCGATCTTTGTTGGAATGCTTTCTGTTACTATAACCCCAGATTTCATCTTCTCAACCTATATTAAAGCCCAAATTTCATTTGGAGTTGAATGTGTCCTGCATCTTTGGGTCCGTCCCCCGCACCCTGACAGAATTATTTGGCCAATCATGGACACAGCAGGTGCACTTGACTTACCCACCCTCCTCTGTAGCATATCACAGTTTTCTGCAGCCCACGAGAAGCAGGTAAAGGATCTCACCAAAGCCACTCATGAACTCATTCGGCATGTTGGCTATCTCTCCAGTCCTGCCGCTATCTCTCCCAAGCCCCACCACACTTGAAACTCCTCCAGTCATGACCTCGGTCCAGAAGCCACATATGCTACCCCAGAACACTTCAGTGGTGAACCAGGTTTCTGGTCATTTCTTCCCCTCAGACACCCGTCATTTTGGGATTCCCTTGGCTTTGCCAACATAATCCTCATCTGGACTGGGGCAGTGGGCATGTCCTCGAGTCGGGAATCCACTGTCAATCTCATTCTCCTGCACCCATTTCCTCCTCGGACCCCAATGATGTTTCACATGACCTCAGCTCCATGCCCTTAGTTTACCATGTCATCAAGATGGTCTTCAGTAAAGCACAGGCCTCTCTCCTCCTTACCCCCCCCCCTCCTCCACCGACCATTTGATTGCGCCATCGATCTCCTTTCCAGGACTTCTCCTCCTCCTGGTCATCTATTCAGCCTCACTGGCCCAGAAAGTATGCCTACATACAGTACTTTCAGGAGTCACTGGCTGCCAGACCTGTTCACCCATCCTCCTCCCCTGCTGAAGCCGTTTTTTTTTTTGTAAGAAAGATGGCTGACGGCGACCTTGCATAGACTATTGGCAGTGTTGGGCAGTAACGCATTACTTGTAATGCGTTACTGTAACGCCGTTACTTTTGACAGTAACTTATACTCTGTAACGCGTTACTTTTTTAAATAAAGTAACTCCGTTACCATTACTATATGGTGCGTTACCCGTTACTTTTTTAAATTAGCTTATTTTGGCTGAAGTGTAGCCTACAACCTAACCTGTTTACAGCAGCAACGCATTGTAGGATTGGTGGATGCCAACCTGTAAACATGAAGAAGACGCGCTGTGGGTGTGTTTCCGTTTATTCGTGTATGTGCGGCAGTAATTCCGAAACACATGGGCTATAGCCTGCCCACACTGACAATTGATTGGTTGACTTACCGAAACAGGCCAATCAGGATTGGCCCCCTCCCTCTGTACCGTGCACTACAAGGTTTGGAGCACATACTTGAATACTTGTCTCTGTTGCGCATGCACGCTCTAGGTTCCGGGAGATTGTAACTAATTTGCGGGAATCAGGGAGCCGCTATCAATATGCGGGAGACTCCCGGAACATCCGGGATACTTGGGATGTCTGGTTTTGTGTTTGTATAGACCATAACGCATAAAAGGGCATTAATGGGAACATTAAAGAACATTCTTTAAAAAGTAACTAAAAAGTTACTTTTAACAGTAACGCGTTACTTTTTGGTGTAAGTAATCAATAACATAATTGAGTTACTTTTTGAATGAAGTAACTAGTAACTGTAACTAGTTACTATTTTTTTTTGTAACTAGCACAACACTGACTATTGGGCACTTAATGCCATAACTATCAAGAACTGTTACTCACTGCCTCTTATATCTTCTGCCTTTGAGCTGCTCCAGGGGGCCACTCTCTTCTCCAAACTCAATCTCCAGAACTCTTATCATCTTGGGTGCATCAGTACATCTTCATTTACCTTGATGACATTCTCATGTTTTCTTGGGAGGAACATCAAGTGCATGTTTGTATCGTAAGGCAAAGATTGCTCGAAAATATTTTTTTTTGTGCAGGATAAGAAGTGCAAGTTTCATGTCACCCAGACCACCTTCCTGGAGTTTGTTCTTTTGGTAGGCTCATATTACGATCGTCAGAGAGTGGCCTTGTCCAGGGTCAAGCAAGGGGCTTTAGAGGTTCTTTGGGTTTGCCAACTTTTACAGGCGGTTTATATGGGACATTCATACGTGACACCTTTTTTGTCGGCTTACCTCCACTCTTTGGCAGTTTACCTGGAACTCTGAGGCCAAGCTGGCTTTTGGTAAACTCAAGGAACTCTTCACCTCTGCCCCTATATTGACTCTACCTGAACATTGTGGAAGTGGATGCTTCTAATCAGGGAGTAGGAGCATTTCTGTCATCCTGAGGTCATCCAAGGACAATCGGGTGCACCCTTGTACCTTCTTCTCTTGCTGCCTCAACCCAGCAGAACGGAACTATGCCACTGGGGACCAGGAGCTTCTGGATCTTAAGCTTGCTCTGGAGGAGTGGCGTCACTAGTTGGAGGGGGCAGATCAACTTTTCATTGTGTGGACCTCAGAACGGCCAAATGCCTGAACGCATGCCAAGATGGCTGGGGTCTCGTCTTCGGTCGTTTTAAATTCACCTTATCCCAGGGTCCAAGAACGGTAAACCTGATGCCCTATCATGCCTATATTCCCCAGATGAAGAAGAATTTAGCACCGAAAATGTCCTTCCCATGCTTGAATGTTTGTATCTTTCAACTTGACATTGAGAAGAGGAGGATACGACAGGCCACATCTGGGCAAACCACTCCCAGCAATTGTCCTCAAAACTGACTTTTCTTTCCTAACAATCTGCACTCCCGGGTTTTCCAGGGGTGTCATAGCTTGCCTCTATTTCGGTGTGTCCCACACATTTGCTACCATGCAACAGCGTTTCTGGAAAACACAACAAAAAGCAAGCTATAGTGCAATCCCCTTTGATGGTCTGGCACGGAACTGTACCAGTAGCTCCTGACAACAACAACAACAACAACAATAATAATAATAATAATAATAATAATAATAATAATAATAATACCCTCAAAGACTGAACGTTTTCTGGGTTTTATAAATTCACCAACATAGGTACTTACAAGACACACAACCATATTCTATCTGTGAGGTTTGCATCGATAGGCAGAATGTTTTATTATAATTGCTTCCAGTTTTGCAAGGGTTTGGTGCACACAGAACAGCTTAATCTATGGGCAGCACATATACACCCATTATGTGTGTTCATAAAGAACAGTAATTTTAATTCTTATATTTTTTAAGAAACCATAAATAATTTGTTGTTGGGATAAATGCTTCTGACTGAATGTTTCACAATCTTCTGCGACTGCCAGGGTTAAAATAACACATTTTACAAGGTTTATGGCCAACAGTACATTTTGGTCAAACTGATTGAAAACTGTGTCACTGCACCCAATGTGCAGCCCCCGAAACCTCTACAATTTTCTATTGTAAAATTACAGGTAAAAACATTCAGGTACTCTTGATACAGAAACAAAAATTAAATTTTTTGTGAGAAGTTGTACACAGGAGACCTAGTAGACCTACCTACCTATTTAATATACTAACTGTGAAATTGTGACTGTAGATTTTTAATAATATGATTATATATGAGTTTTACTAACAAGTTTTAAGATAATATGGAACAGTTTATTAACTTTTTTAAGTTAATGAAAAAGGAACCAAATTCATATTATTGCCCACAGTTTTAACAAGGCATATTCAGTAAGCACATCTGGTTTTGGTTGTCAGATGTTTATATACTTTACTTTTGGCCATATTGTGTATATCACTGTGCACTATTTTTATAATTAACAACTGGTGTTCAGTTAAAACAAAATGTGTAAAGTAAGACAACAGTATGTACACTGAAATCAGAGTTACTTGCCAAAATAGATTTTTATGTAATTATGCTTCTAGAGAACTGAATTTCCATAATAACTTCTACTTCTGATGTTTTTTTATTAAAGGAGTTATTTTATGGCTCTCTTATCTAATTCGTCTTAATTAAATACAGACTTTTTTGTTCTGACTTGAAAGCTTTCACACATGTTTTGTCATTTTTTGTAGAGTATAAATCACAGTTGTAATTGAATGGAAGGTTAGTTAAATTCTTCAATTAATCTTGCATTGTCTGGTATTATACAGAGCTGACAATTCTGATTTGGTCATAAGTTGTTGCATATCCAAGTTGATGCATATCCAAAATATTGTTGGGAACCAAAGGAAATATGTAATTTTACACTAAATTGGTTTCTGACATTTCAGACACCCTATATAACAGCACACTATGGCAAATCACATGTTTATAATAATGCTTTTGTTTCTTTTGCACAAAAACGTGCATGATCATAAAAATCTAGGCCTACTAATAAATGGAATAAGAATATTTACGTTTCACTACATGAAAAATGTATGACATAATAGAATAAAATGAATTTAAAAGGACCATTGACTTCTTCACCCTGTTGCTGATTATTTTTCTATAACAGCATGTTCTACTCTGTTTACATAAAATAGCGTATATACTATATGGCCAAAAGTATGTGAACACCTGACTATGCTTCCCTTATTGCTAGTTTATTTAATTTCTGATATCAAAAGAAAACATTTGTTCAGTTACTTTTTCAATAATATGGACATCGTATTGTATTGGTTGTTCAATACAGGTTGTAATGATTTGCAAGATTTGCAAGAACAAGATCAACAAAATTATTTTTTGGAAAAACCCAGTTACTGTTGCAACTCCCAACATTATGTTGTACACTCAGGAAGACGGTAAACAAAGCAACTTCCGATGAGTGCATGTCTCTCCTGCTCTGCTTGCTGTGCACATGTCGCAAAATGGCTGTTTACGAGAGCTCATGCACACTAATTTGTTTTTACCACAAACCCCACTATATACAGCACCCTGTCACTGACTCTCCGTAATACAGGTGTGTACATGCAACAAAGGAAACAACTTAATTGCTATGTTACACCTAGTTACATTCTCCCCTGAAATTTACTCAGTATTCTCAATGACAAACTCACCCCTAAGATTAGGCATTCCAGGCACCCTGCAAGGCTTTCTCAAACAATGCAGTGCCAATACTGTCTAGTACCTGAGACATCATTTCTGTGCTGACAGTTACTGCATCGCAAGAGGACTTGGATGCGTGAAAAGGATTTATGTGACCACCAGCAGTTGCTCTCTTACTCCTGTGCACAGCTGGAACTGGTACTTCTCTCTTTGCTGAGTCATGCATCTCACCGGACTCTAACACATTGACTGCTCCTGCTCAAATATGGCCCTGAAATCAGGACTGCAATACCAGGTTCTTTTACTTTTTTTTTACTTTTAAAATTTTAGAGCTGTCATTTGCTGAATCCAAAGTATCTACTCTCACAGAGTCTGTGACCACACTCACCCAAGGTTACACAAACTCCTCTACTACAACAAAAGCTGGTTCAGAAGTCTCATTCTGATCTACTCAACCTAGCTGTTTACCTGGCTCAAACTTTTTACCCCTAGTGATGGGCAAGGCAACTGGATGCAACTTTATCTAGTGTACCCTTTTTGCAGACCCTCCCTCTAATGGCTCTACAGTAAAAGTTGTGCCTACTATTTCCACTAATCGGTACACAATCAGGCTCCAGGCATCTTGAATTTTGTTCCTGCCTGGAGGCCACTGACACAGATACACCAACTCACCCACAATGACCTGGGGACTGAACACCTTCTCATTCACTCACTCTCTCGCTATCTTTCTCCTTTGAATACTCTCTAGCATCTTCATGAGCAAAACTTAACCTTTCTTTATGCACAGACAACCAGCCATGCTTCCTCTCAATAACCTCCTCACAACCCAATGCATCAATATTTGCTGTGGTATCTGCCTTTTGTTCTTTTGTGGGAAATGACTGTGTAAATTTTGTGTAAACATTAGTAACCACCAAAAAATTTTAACGGCTGTCGGAAGCAGGCTCTAGGACAGTAAATTCTACTGCAATCACTTTCAAGGTTCTGAAAGCCAAAAACGCTTTTAGAAGAGGCATGGACATTAGGCTGAAGCATCTTAGTCAGGGTACAATGCTGGCACTTCTTTTTCCATTCCTCCACATCCTTATCCATACCAGAATGAAAAGGCCTCTGTTTCAACAGCCCCAATGTTTGCTCAATGCCCTAGTGCCCCAAACCGTCATGCACACTCTGGGTTGTCTACTTGATGATATAGCAACCCATCCCGTTCCTTATGAGGCTCCACTGCTTCAAAAGGCACTTTTGAAGGGAGGGAAAAAGACCTTCTTTGTCTGCAAAAATCGGTTTGCATAACCAAAGAATTTCTGCACAAACTGTCAGAAACCGTCTCAGGGAAGCTCATCTGCATGCTTGTCATCCTCATCGTGATCTCGACCTGACTGCAGTTCGTCATCGTAACCGGGCAAATGCTCACATTTGATGGTGTCTTGCACTTTGGAGAGGTGTTCTCTTCATGGATGAATCACAGTTTTCACTGTACTAGGCAGATAGCAGACATTGTGAATGACATCATGTGGGTGATGGGTTTGCTTAAGTCAACGTTGAGGATTGAGTGGCCAATGGTGACGGTAGGATTATGGTATGAGCAGGAGTATGTTATGGACAACAAATACAGGTGGATTTTATTGATGGCATTTTGAATGCACAGATATGCCGTGACGAGATCCTGAGGCCCATTGTTGTGCCATTCATCCACGACCATCACCTCGTGTTGATAATGCATGGCCCCATGTTGCAAGGATCTGTACACAATTCTTGGAAGCTGAAAACCTCCCAGTTCTTACATGGCCAGCATACTCACCGGACATGTCATCCATATAGGACAGCAAGTTACAGTTCCTTCCAATATCCAGCAACTTCACACAGCCATTAAAGAGGAGTGGAACAACATTCCAGAGGCCTCGATCAACAACCTGATCAACTCTATGCGAAGGAGATGTGTTGCACTGCGTGAGACAAATGGTGGTCACACCGGATACTGACTAGTTTTCGGACCCACATTTTAGAGTGGCCTTTTATTGTGGCCAGCCTAAGGCACACCAAATTCTCTGAAATGCCTTTGGAGACAGCTTATGCTAGAGAAATGAACATTCAATTCATGGGCAACAGCTCTGGTGGACATTCCTGAAGTCAGCCTGCTAATTGCACACTCCTTCAAAACTTGCGACATCTGTGGCATTGTGCTGTGTGATAAAAACTGCACATATTAGAGTGGCCTTTTATTGTGGCCAGCCTAAGGCACACCTGTGCAATAATCATGCTGTCTAATCAGCATCTTGATATGCCACACCTGTGAGCTGGACGATTATCTCGGCAAAGGAGACGTACTCATTAACACAGACTTACACAGATTTCTGAACAATATGTGAGAGATATAGGCCTTTTGTGTACATAGAAAAAGTCTTAGATCTTTAAGTTCAGCTCATGAAAAATGGGGGCAAAAGCAAAAGTGTTTATAATTTTGTTCAGTATATATACCTGGTACATTTGGTTGGTGGAGAATGCTGAGTAATTCTTCTTGTGCTGTCTCATTTGAAAGCACTAAATTGTCAATCACTTTTGACCCCCTCCGCCTTCCTTGGCCCCATTTGTTATTTTTATTTCATTTTATATACATCAAATGAGAGGTGCAGCAAAAGTACCTGGTGAAATATGTGGAACCATGCTTCTCACAGCTCACTGTCCAAAAGCATGTAGTGGCAATCGGCTGACTGACTAATTGTCTAGACAACTAATGTGAGTTAACTTGGTACTTTTTTCTATTTTGACACCGAGTACACAAAATGTAATCCCTGCATAAACCTATGTCTCATGTTCTATACAAAATGTCTGTTAGATATTAGCTGTTGTTAAGTACAAATTTTACATATCCTTTTTCATAACACTCAAGCTTATAGCATATTTTTTGTAATCTGGGTAATTAATTAAATATTTTAAACCGATTTGACTAGTACTGTATTTGGATTTTTTTTGGAAATGTTTTCTTATAGAATGTGTTATCAGGTTATTTTTTTCTATAATGCAGTATGTCAAGATATTTAGCCTTTTTTATCCTCACATACATCAAAAAATGTGGATAAGCTTCTAGCCAACATCCATAGAAAAGTGCTGTTGCAAAAAAAAAAAATATCTTGTTGTTGAACTAATGGATGTGAATTATTTCATACATGGCAATGTATGAAAATTAACATGTTTAAGAAAATATGTTGCTGTTTTATTGGGCCTGCATTCTATTGAATTAAGTATTATGTTACTTAAAATGATATACTGAAGCCCATCCTCTACTCAGTATTCAACCACTGCTCAATTGCCAACCTAAGACTCGGTCTGTTTGTTAATCCTCATGACAGTACTGACTTCAAGTAAAAAAATTTTTAAGAGTAATTTCCAGTTCCCAATATGAATGAATATTGGGTATCTGCATAGTTTACTGGTTGAGGAAAAGTTAGATTTCGGTACCATAGCAGTAGCAACTGTTTTAAAGATGGGTTGTATACAAGCTGAAATGAGACATCTGCAATGATGAGAACATATTTGCCATGGATGAAACCACTAATTAGGATCCACAAACCTTGTGGGAAGCCCAGGTGCAAGATAAGAACTGAGCCTTTCTGCAGTCCGGATGCCAGATAGTAAACACAAAAGCAGACAAAGAGTATGATACCTGGCATCTTCTTGAGGCTTCATTATCTTCTGATACACTGTTACAACCTTGAATGAAATGGAAACTATTTGGATTTTTACCATTTGATTTACACAACATATAGGTACATTTTTTATTGTGAAACAAATTTTGAATAATCAAAAAAGCAGACAATTATTGGTTGCATAACTGTTCACCTCCATTTGTACTTGGTAGAACAGTGGTTACTGCAAATTGCAATTACAAGTCTTTTGAGATGTATTTCCATGAGTTTTGTACATATGGATTCTGAAATCTTTTGCCTATTGTGCAAAATTGCTTGACCTCTGTCAGATTGGATGGAGAGAGTTAGTACAGAGCAGTTATCAAGCCTCAGATTCTGGGCTCTAACAGGGCCATTCTACTAATACATTCAGGTTCTTAATTTTGAACCACTCCAATGTATCTTTGGCAATATACTTAGGGTCATTGTCCTGTTGAAAGGTGAACCTCCTATCCAGTCTAAAGCATTTAACTTTTGGAACAACTATTTCGATTGCCTTGTATTCGGTTATATCCATCTTCTCCAAACCCTGTCATAGACTCTATAATTTTATCACAGTCAGACAATCTCAGGATGTGTAATTCATTTAATGCGTAGTCTTAAAGCCTTATCTTGCCATTGCCAAAATTATCTAAATATTTCCTTGTGCAGAGACTTAACTCGTAGTTTCAGCAATGTCCTTATAGTAAAACATAATACCATTCTTACAATCAGATTGAAGGTTATATGATTTATTAACAATGAAGTCAATTAACCATTATCAATCATCTAAGTAACTTTAATTTAAGCAGTTAAGAGTTTATATAATATATACACAATATAATGAATAATGTAATTGTGGGATTGAAGGCCCACAAAGAGATTTTTATTCTGCAACGGCACTTAGAGATAGCCTCTGTCAACTTTCAGTAACACTAATAAATATGTTCATTAAAATAATTACACTCAGAAACTGACACTGGCACATAACCATCACACATTCATCCTATTTATTAAGTATTATAGTATAATAATTAATATAGGCATAGTAATGTATCTGAATTCAGAATTCAAACCTCATCACATCCCTGAGGTAGAATTGTGGTACAGTAAATGGCCTACTTCCAAATTAAATGCACACAGATTCTCAATGTTTTTGGAACTGTATTGGAGAACTTGAACATCCAGAAAAATTCTACAATTATTGTTTTGATAGCGGTGGTTGAGAGCACTGCTGACTCTTCTAGCCATTCCCATAGGTATTCAGTTGGGTTGAAATCAAGGCCATAGCACAAGACTTAAAAAATGATGGTGGTATTGTCAACCTGGAAGACGTCACTGCTACTAAATGTGTTAGAATGTTTCATAAAAGTATAAAAGTGATCAGTCAAAATAATTTATGCTTTGATGTGCAGTGACCAGACTCTCAGAGGGGATAAGTGTTTTTTTTATTTTATTTGTCACCTATCTATTTGAGTGAAAGGTGTGAGGGCTCCAGGGTTACCTTTTTTGAGTATACTTTAAAAGTTTATACATTAATCTAAAAATATTTTAGGATATGAGGTTGAAACATTTTTAATACTGCGCCAACAGCATGCCAAGGACAGGTTTCTCCAGGTATGTAAAAGATTTGTTAGAGGTATTAGCAGAATTAGATGTGGTGAATTTAATATGGCATATTTGAAGCTGGGAGAGATTTAGTGTGTTATAACATTTCATGTGATGATGTAGGTGCTTTTCTCTCTAAATTATGTGTGTCGGTAGTCTTATTGGTAAACAGTCGTGTTAAATGTCACACAAGAACTCACCTTTTTCTCATGTTTTATCTAAAGCTAAATATGTTTGAGTGGAAATTTGGCAAGGGCATCAGGTTTATCTTCTTTTGCAAGACTTTCTCTCTGTCGACCCTCTTTCTATGTCTGAGTGGTAATCACAGTGTGTGTCGGTGTGCCCTCTTCTAATTGGCCTGTCACTCTCCCTGTACTGGCAAGGAGGGGTCGGCCTTTGTGTGGCTGCCATGGCGACCGGCTGAGCTAATGAGAGGGAAAGGGCTGTGACTAATGACATCGCTCTATCCATCTGAAAATGAAGCAGTATAGCACACACCCACATGCATGAACACTTTTCCTGCTTGTGTCAACACCTCTAGCCCTCTGAAGACAGATTGCAGCATATTTGTGACATATTGTCTGACATTTGCTAGTAGTGTGCTAATATAAACAGTTTTCATCTGCACATCATAATAAGATCTCAGATTAATGTGAAACTCTTAATCCGGATTATTAATCCCTAATTTTATGTAGTTGAATGTAAGTGTGACAGATGGTCTACTGCAGCCTTTAAATAAGATCCACATTAATCATGCATTTTCCAGTCAATGACATAGAGAATTGTGCTCCTAACTGGTAATGTAGACTATAGGGCATTATAATTGTAGCGAGCTGATAGTTAATATTTTTCAGCATCCTTGTGTCTGCTGTTGTATTTCATATCCTGAATATGAGAACATGAAAAGAGTAACTCCTGTGTCAGACAGTGAAGTGTTTTAAGATGCATGAGATGTACTTTTGTCTATTTTTGTGTCAGCATCAGCATGGTGTTTGAAAACAGTGGTCAACTGATATTTTAAAGGAGAATAATAAGGTACTATTTTCTTTCTCAAATGTTATTTCTATTTGTTAAATGAAGGCATTTTAGGGAGGTTTTTTGCTGAGATTAATATTTAATCCTAAGTACAACTTCATACAAGGGAATTAAACACACAGATGAACATGTAGATATTTGTTTCATTCTAACAGGATGATCAAGCTTTTTGATGTTATTGATAACAGTGACACAAACTGGACCTCCTTGTATACTCATCTATTTAGCTGAGATTACATGTAAATAGAGACTTCTAACAGAATGCAAATATTAGAAATTATTTTAACAGTATATTTGGAATTTGCAATTAGTTATGTACAACATAGTACAATGTGGTTAATGGTCTTTATTTAGACTAAAGCCACATGATTCATTGTGCATAATGCAGTGTTGTCAGTTGAACACATCTAGTCTTGTAGAAACCTGTTATTTATACTACTGAAATACATTCCCCAGAAAGTATTGGAAGAGTATGGCCAATTATTTATTTTTTTGCTATGCACTTAAGACATTTGAGTTGAAGATCAAAATATGAATATGATATGATTGTATCTCATCTTACATTTTCTGAACATCTAAATGTGGTAAACAACTTAGACCATGACCATATTTTGTTTGAACACAATTTAAAAAAGTGATCAAACATATTGCAACATGTGACAGACAAAGGATTCTCATTGCCCATTAAACAATTATTAGTTCTTTGCAAGTACTGGGTTATTCCATGAAGGAAGTAAATCCTGTCTGCCAATTTACAGAAAAATGCATCCAATCTAACTGGGCAGAACTTCATCATGCAGCAAGACAATGACACCAAGCACTTTGCCAAAATCACAAAGGACTTTGTCAGCTGAAAGGGGGGAAGGCTTTAGATTGACCAAGTCGGTCATCAGACCTAAAAATGCTAAAGACGAGATTCTTTAAACGTGTGTTTCAAGCCTAGAAAATCATCACAATAGAAGAATGCCACAGTTTGGTGATGCTAGCTTGATGCAGGCATTGTATACAAGAAATTATGCAAATTTTTAAATAAAAAATTTAAGCCTGTTCCAGTACTTTTGTTCGCCTATAAATTGGGTGGTCGGCCAACATAGATACCATGTTTGAAGTTGTTTTAATCTATTCTTTCATATTATTCATTTGGTCTCAAAACCAAATGTCTTCTTTTTGTAAAATTGACTGTTCCAATACTCTCAGAGAAATTTGGAAGCAAACTGGATGTGACTCAGTTTTTACAAAATGCAAACCATTTCTTCTAATTGCTATAATTAGGAAATTATAATCTGGAACATACATCAGAAACTTCAAACCTGAAACAAAAATGCACATAAAACAAAAGCCTCTGTGAAACATTTACATATGATTTCTGATTCAATCTGAGATTCCTTTAGAATAAAGTCAGTAATTTTATAGAATATTACAGACTATTCATTCTCAGGATGCATTTATTTTGGATAAATCTTAGGTTAGGGTGGAAATTCAGCCTTGGCCCCCTGTTCAGCTTCTCCGCTTCATCCAAAATTTAATTATGAATTTTGCCTTGTAATACGACGTAAACAGTATATATAGAATTCTAAGACCATAGACATATATTTAGGACATTATTTCCTGTTCCTGTTTCAATGATTCTGCAACCTATCAACTACCCATCAATCAAAGTGTCAAGTAGATTCTTCTACAGTGCTTGCTGTATTTCTTGTTGCAAGAGATAAAGCAAGGTGACACAACACATATCGTAGCTGATCGGAAACGCCCTACATTGGGTCACTTTTCACTGTATGGGGCTAACACAGTTCAGTCTTATGGTTTCAAGGAGGGGGCAAATTAGGTGACTCTAGCATAATCCCATAACAATTGGCACAGCAGAAAACCATTATTGTTGGTTAGATTGTGAGATCACATACCAATGCTACAGATTGGAATGGACCATGGGCTAAGCAGTTTTCACTTAGCTCATCTATGTAGAAAAGGGCTGAGAAATCAAGCTGCAAAATGTCTAGGGGAGGAAGCACATGTTGTCGGTGTAATATTGGGTGGGGAAATGGCAAGACGAAAATAGAAAAAATCTATATAACTCTGACACATTCTCCAGATTAGCAATACCAGATTGAGGTCCAGCACTTGGAAAAACAGAAGATTGCATTTTAAGAAGTGTCATCTATTCAGGTTTTACATAAAAACTGCTGCTTTAATGTACAAGTCCCTTCAAAGTCATCTAATGTATTACTGGGGTAAAATACAAGCTACAATTTGCATGTCCGTTTTATTTGTCACACAGTTTTAATCTCACCCAAAGTGCCTGGTCCATTAGATGAAGCACCACCACAAGTAAAAGAGCAGCTTCACCTCTGAACATCAAGGGATCACCTCTTTATACAATAACGGCTGATCATAGGACTAATTAGGGAATTCATCATTATCTCACTCCTGCATGACACTTGTAACATTACCAACATTACTAAGCCAACTGATCTGTTTTGTTTCATTGCTTTTTTTATTGGGTACACAATATACAGTCTAGTTATGCCTATTTGATGTTCACCTGAACTTTCACCTGTCCATCGTTTTGAGTATTGCTTACCATTTTGTGCAGATTGTTTTCAAGAACCAAGAACATATGTCTGCCTTTATGTGTATGTGATCCGTTCCATTACAAAAGATCACAGAAATTCAGAAATCAAAAACCTGAACATGTAAATAGAACTAAAATCATTTGGAGAAACAAATCAGAGCTGGGTAAGAAATCATAACTGCATTAGTTACGGTGTTCTGAAGGACCCCCTTTGTTAGCGGCTCAATGTGAGCCTTATGTGTAGTGAGAGAGAATGCTGTCTCCATGACAGCATGCCATCTGACCACTGTTGACAGCTTTAGTCAGTGTGTAACAAATTACCTATCATTAAACCCCTTGCACTAAGCAATACAGCCTCTATCAGTGCATTGGCCTGCTAGCAAACATGTAAATCTATCCACCCCCACAGGATGTAGACAGATCATACCAATAAATGGTAAAAGTAAGGTAGTAACATGGTAGTTTTGTGTGAATGTGTTATAGATACTTAATAACAGAGGATGTACAGATAGCGTCATCTGTTCCATTTGGCGATTATATGAACAAAAACAAGATTATAGTCAAAGTAAGAGTGAATAATCCCCATTGAGTTCTAGCCCATACACAAGCTTCATTGTGTCTCTTGAAGGGTGTATTACATATGGCGTCATGCCTGTAATCTCACATACACAGGAAATACAGCTTTAAAGT
Organism: Tachysurus fulvidraco; assembly: GCF_022655615.1. Lineage (NCBI taxonomy): Eukaryota > Metazoa > Chordata > Actinopteri > Siluriformes > Bagridae > Tachysurus > Tachysurus fulvidraco. The sequence continues at coordinate 21,715,750 of NC_062522.1, forward strand.
TATTATATTCACTGAAAGGGTTTTTTTTTCCTGTAAGAAATTTGTAGTAGTTTTGCATGGCCCATATGAATCTGAAGGCAGTTTGATGGAGAAATATCACTAACTTTGAAAATGTGGTGGCAGATTTAGGACTACTTTTGCCTAAGTTAGAAAAATACTCAAAACCACCTTTTTGTAGTTTGGACTGTCTATTGTGCCTACAAGCAATATTATAATATTTTGTTTTTGCTTAGTTACGGTAAATATAAAACCCTTGTGAACATGTTTAAATGGCAATTTTAAAGTTAACACCTTTTTATAACAGGGCATGTGACTGTGTGCAGAATTAACCAGTCACATTCAAAGTCATGTGCAAAAGTGAATACCATACACTGGGTTTCAGTTAAGTGATTCTGATAACCCCAAATAAAGATCAGTCATTTCATCTGAAAGATATATTGAAAATATTGATAATATCTTTATTAGCCTTTAACTCGAATATTATTGGATATCACATTAATGGTGACATAATTTATCTTGGTTTCATTTTTTGATGTGTAGTCCTTTTATATCACCTGTGCATGAAAATATATAGGCACAAGTGAGTAACATAATGTGTGTATGCCTCACACATTTCTTCAGAAATATGGCTCTTGGAAAATGCAAAGGCTGAAATGTGTAATACCTTTTGTTAGGGGTCTCATGTATTTTTCCAGCGGCATATACAAGATCCATCAGGTGTTAATTCTTCTCACCAGCAGAGATTACATTTTGCAACATCTACATTCAACACCATGCTGTTGAAACAAGCCTTCACAAGCTTTGCGCAAGAGGTCAAAGATGGGACCAAGAAAGACAGCTAACACTAAAACAGGGTAAATTACCTGCTGCAAGCTTTTCATTAAAATTTCATGCATTGGCTGAAGAGAGAGGATGGAATGAGAAGGCCTCAATGACATGCTTTAAACTGGTTTGCAAAGATGATTAAACCATGCTTAAATGGTTCATCCAATTGACTGTCTAAACAGACAACCTGATTAAATCCCATAAGCCCACTCATCGTGTCTGTCTCTCAACCAGGAACAAGCCAGAGCCCATGGAAGTAGCTCAAACTATACTCTCTTCAGAAAAGAAGGAACACCATAAACTCCTGGGCCTGTAATTTATTTTGTATTTTATATTATGAAGACATCTTCATGCATCTTGATCTGTTGGGGGGATTTCACATGTTTTGACCACTGCCTGTTTTTGATTTTGTACCTTTGTCCCAATAAACCTTATTGCACATATGGATCCTTGCTCCATCTCTTGATCCCATGTTACAAATTTAATGAATAGAAGCCATTCACCAAAATAATGGATATTAATAACATTATTAGAAATAATATTTAATATTTATTTTTTATTTAATAATATTTTATTTAATAAATTTGGTTCTTTTTTTTAGTTATCCTGCATTTGGGTTAGTATTTATCCCCGCATTGCTGAGAGGAGTACTCACTTTTGTGTCCGGTGGTTTAGACATTAATGGCTGTGTGTGGTGTTATTTTAAGGGGACAGCAAATTTACACAGTTATACAAGCTGTACACTCATTACTTTACATTGTAGCAAAGTGAAATTTGTTGTCACATGAAAAGATATAAAAAAAATTGTGAGGGGTGTTCTCACTTCTGTAATAAAAAAAAAAGTCTGTGTGCATTTTTTACAATGTTACTGTACCTCCACAAAAGAGCTCTTATTAGATAATATTCATACTTTATGATGTAATGAACCAGCATCATGATGTTTTCATTTATAATGATTTCAGCTCAATTCTGAAAAGGGAATCTACCAAATGCCATAAATGTATGAATACTGATACTCACAATTTTGGTATTAAATCTTCACTTTATGTGCTTACATGTGATTGTCGACCATAGTTAACACATCTGTTTGCTTATGAGAATAAAAAGAAAAAGGAGCTACGATTTTAATAGTCTTTATTCAAGAATCATGCCATGCTGGGTCCTAAAGCAGCAGATACATTAATGTTGTTTTTTTTTTTTTTTTTTTGCTTCTCTATTGTTATGTTTCGCGTGATAACAGTGCCATACAACTGTTATGTGAGACGTATAGGAGTGCCCTATGACTAAAGCTAAGTCATACTAGTCTGAAATACCCTGGACTCCCCCCATAATTGTGTGTTTTCCTGTTGGGCTGTTATATGATGGCAGGTTGACGCATTTCTGCTTAAAGGAGAAATATACTGCTATGGATTTTGTGCAGTCACCATTACAGTGAATCAGTGTGACCAAGCAGGTGGCCAGCAGTACTTCCAGTGAATCATATTCAGTCAAACACCCAATTTATCCCTGAAAACACATTTAACGAGAAACAAGTGGGAAGGGAAAATAGAACACACACAAACACACAGACACATATACATCTTTATATTTGAAATTATAACTTCATTTAATAGGCTGCTGTGGTCTTAATGTTACATGAAAATTGGCAAGATGACTAAGCTTGCAATTTCATAAGGGGTCAAGAGGAACAAAGAACAAATACTCCAAATATGCAAAGCCATAGACTGGTCAGCATACCCATATGCACTGTTAAAAGTGCCTACAATTGGCATGTAAGCATCAGAACTGGACCATGGAGCAATGGAAAAATGTGGGCTGTTCTTAGGAATCACGTTTTCTTTTACAGCAAGTGGATGTACTGGGTGCTCTTTTCTTGTGAAAGAGATGGCACCATGACTGCACTATGGGATGAAGAAAAGATACTCACTTTTCCCTTTTCTGCAGGGACCCCTTGGGATTTGGCATTTATGTGAATGTTACTGTACATGTACTACCTTAATTAAGTATTCCCTAAATGCAGTGGCCTTTTTCAGCAAGTATTGTGCCCAGTCACACTGCAAAAATTGTTTAGCATCATTTGTTGGAATTAGGAAACATTGGATTATTGCTTTCACAGATATTTTTGGGGGAGGGGGGGCAGTTTTTCTTGACATTGCCACAGGGTGTTCAGTTACCTAAACCTGTCTTTTTGCAAAGCTTCTTAATAACTGACAATTAAAATTGTTATATAAATCACACGCAAATGAAAATGAAAAATCAGTAAAGACAACATTTTTCAGGAAGCTGTTTGCACATCATTTTATTTGTGTCATATGAAGTGACCTTCTATTTGGTTACTAAAGCTGTTGGTTGGTCAAAATTAAGCCATTAATGACGATGGCTATGGTCTAAGCCAATTAAGGGGGTATCCAAGTACATGAGGCTGCAAATTACTCAGTCTAGTCAGTGACTGTGAAGAAAATGACTGCAGTAGTATGTGATTTGCAGTCTAATAATTGTGTGTCTCTATGCTTCTAAATCTGTGCGTGCGTGTGCGTGTGTGTGTGTGTGTGTGTGTGTGTGTGTGTGTGTGTGTGTGTGTGTGTGTGTGTGTGTGTGTGTGTGTGTGTTCGTTCATCTGCCCTGGTTCCACTCCTCCTCATGCTAAGTGCTCTCATGTCCCTCTTTAATGTGTCCTGCCTACTATGAAAAATTTATCCTCATCTCCTTGGTTGCAGATCATCAAGGTATTCTGCCCTGACTGCTCGGCAGTCCTCTCCTGTGGCCGGAGGGAACAGCTGGTGGAAATTAAGACACCAGATTGTGTTACTTACACCAGCCAGTGCAACTGATGCTGATGGCTCCAGAACCCAGAATGCAATCTGTCAGCAATGAGGCTCACAGGAGAGTGTGACCAAATAGGGGTGTCACAGAGAGCGTGTGCATGAAGAGGGGTGGTCTCTCTTAACCCTGACTTTAGGTAAGTTCAAACGTCCAAAGTCAAAACTGTGTGTGCTGAAGATTATGGTGTTCAAACACAGTTAACTTCAATAGCTTATTATTTCCCTGATACTTTACCACATGCATGCCTTACAAACCTTACAAACATTCTGTTACATAAATTTGTAACTTAATTTATCCTAACAGTAATGATGTCATAACTAAATTTGCTCTGTTACTTTTGTAACTGCGGGTATTGAATTCCATCTTTGGCAAATGGAATCTGAATCTTTAATAAGCATACAGTAACTTCTCCTAACTCAGTTATGTGGACAGGTTTGTGGCCATCTTTTACTTGAGTCAGTAATATGTTGCCATATATCTGTGCAGACCAAAAAATTAGCAACTCTCTGAGCTTATCAGTGTCTCCATTGTCATCTGGTACTGATGCTTCCTGTTAAAACCCTCCTAGAGAATATGATATTTCATAACAACTTGCACAATCAATTAGTTTTTAATTTTTTCTTGAGTTCAAAAGGGAAGCACTCATTCCCTTGCTCTTTTGTGAATAGCGAATTACACTTGAACTGTCAGGACAAATATAAGGGCATGATGAATGACCGTTTTCTCAAAAGTAGACAGTGTGACGAATGTGATTCATTTTCTGACACCACGATCTGCTGACAGAATCGTAGGAGAAAATAATCAGCTTGTTTAATGTGCAAGCTCTGAGTGTGCAGCTTTCATTGCCTCTTTTGATTGGCTCACAGTCATTATGTAAATCACAGAAACTCATGTAATTTAGATGACTCTTTTCAATTTCCAATTAGATTTGGAGAAGACAAAAATGGTGAGTTGAAATAACTATTTAAACTGATAATAGATATAAACCATTAGCTTGTTTTTGCCAGTGTACTGATCTAGTTGACAAAATGTAATAATAATAATAATAATAATAATAATAATAATAATAATAATAATAATCCTGCCTTGATGCCCGATGACGACGCAAGGCTCCCCGTGACCCGAGTAGTTCGGATAAGCGGTAGAAAATGAGTGAGTGAGTGAGTAATAATAATAATAATGTGAATATAAAATACAATACTTTATATATAATTTGCCTTAGTCTTACAAAATGTCAAGTTAAAGTTAGGAGAAAGAATAAGGATAAACTTGTTTTTGTTACATAATGGTCGACAATATCATGTAAGACCGAAATACTGTTATTTTTATTGGTCCGCAATCCCCTCACTTACCGAAATTTTTAAAGCTGTTTTTAAATCACAGTTTTTAAACCCTGAAGAGCATCAAAGGATGGGACTTGAAGAAAGGGCCGAGTGGGAAACGAGCCAGCATCAGGAACAGGCTGAGGGCACGACCACCGTGCTCCTTTGCCTAGCATCCTGTTAGCCAATATCCAGTCTCTGTTGAACAAGCTTGATGACCTCAGGGACAGAGTAAAATTAAAGGACAGAAAAAAGGAGACTGCAAACTCCTCTGTTTCACAGAGATATGGCTGAGCCCAGTGATACCGGATTACGCTATTCAACCAGCTGAGTTCTTCTCACTTTACTGCATGGACAGAACAATGGAGTCGGGGAAGACAAGGGGTGGTGGAGTGTGTTTGATGGTAAAGAACAGATTGTCCACAATGGTGAATGCGGAAACTTCTCTGGCAGATGAGCTAAACACCTTCTATGCTTGCTTCAGTGCTGCAGCTAGCAGTGCTTAACGGCATTAGCAGTGAATAAACATGCATGTGGAGTGTGCCGGAGCATAAAACACATCCATCATTTTACAACTTACAATCCACACATGTTTTATTCAGTCCACAATTTACAATCAAGTGACTATTGTCCAGTAGCCCTGACCTTTGTAGTGATGAAGTGCTTTGAAAGACTGGTCAGACTTCATAACTTCTAAACTTCCTGACACAATACAGTTTGTGTACCATCCCAACTTCTCTACTGAGAATGCCATTGCACACCCTCATTACACAGCCCTCAGTCACCTGGACAACAGAAAGCGGAATTGTGTTAAATGCTTTTTGTAGACTACAATTCAGCATTGAACAAAATAATTCAGTCTATACTCACCTTTAAATTGAAAGTCCTGTGACATAGCCGAACCATATGTTGATGAACCACAAACAGTAAGAGTGGGAAAACATGTCTCAGCCTCCATCACCCTCAACACTTGTGGACCCCAGGGTTGTGTCCTGCAGTACTCACCTTATGCATATTACTGCATGGTCACTTCTAACTCCATCACCATCATCAAGATTGCTGATGATGCAGCTGTGGTGGGCTTTGTCTCAGACAATGGTCAGATGGCCTACCTGGAAGAGATTAAAAACCTAATAGTGGACCTAAGCACAAAACAGGAGAGGAACTATCAACCACTCATGATCAATAACCCACTGGAGAGGGTGGACAATTTCTGTATACAATCTCAGGCATTTAAATGGCTTTTTACACCTGCATTATTGAGAGCATCCTGACAGGAAGCATCACGGTGTGATTTGGGAACAGCACCAACAGACAAGCTCTCCAGTCACACAGCCCCTTGTACTGGATTCAATCTACAGAAAGCGGTGCAGGAAAAATAAAAGGAAGATAGTTAAAGACCTCAGAAAACCCAACAATGTACTATTTTCTCTGTTGCATTCAGAGAACTGCTTCCACACCTTTAAGGCAATTACAGAGAAAATGAAAAGGAGCCTCTTCCCACAGATTATTCTGACCAGGAGAACACCTAGAACCTGGATCTTTTCGAAACTGCCACAACACCCATTTCCTCAGCCATTATTTATTTATTTATTTTACCTTTATTTTTCCAGGAAGTCTCACTGAGATTAAAATCTCTTTTACAAGAGAGACCTGGCCAAGGTAGCAGCCATCCAGTTTGACAACCTATTAAAATACAACAAGTACAAAAATAAAAATAAATATTAAAACATAGGATCCCTATCCTACAATCACATGCATTCATTACCACTTTCTTTATGATGCTTTTAAATTCACCAATAGACACCAATTTCTCTAATTTTAAATCTTTTTGCAAATTATTCCATGCCAAAGGTCCAAAATAGGAAAATGTCCAAAAACTCTACGTACATTTAAAAGCCATACTGTGTTTGATTGTGTATGTGACAAATAAAATTTGAATTTTAAATTTTGAATTTGATTTTGGATAATACTGGAATGAAATAAACTGTATAAAGGTAACATTAGATACACATTCCTCACAAAATACCAGAATACCAGAAAAACACCCATAATTTCCCTGCATACCAACAGAAGGCACATTTCCTCATATTCTGAATCCTTTCTACTGTTATTTGTATCATTTCCTATTCAGTTGTGAGTTAGAGTACATGGACTTGACCTTCACTGTGAAGCCTTTCAGTTTGCCAGACAATATTGTGAGTTCTGATTCATCTAAATTTTGTCACTACAACTTTTGAATATTTTGTATATGTGTAAATTTCTAGTTTTTCTGATCACCCCAGGTAACAACCCTGTCTGTTCTGACCTTGAGTTCCGTATTACCCGTTAATCACGGGATGGATGTGATGTCATCAAATTAAGACTGACAAAAAGATGCAATACTTCCTTGGGTTTGTAAACCCTAATAAAAGGTTCATCCAAGGATTCGGTATCATTGCAGCCCTTTTGACTCCCCTCCTCAAAGGAAAACCCAGAAGCTTAAAATAGAATCCAGAGTTCCTAAAGGTATTCAAGATCAAAACAGAAATTCAGTACTGCACCCATTCTGTACCATCCAGCTCCTGATTCAGAGTTCATGGTGGCTGCCTCTGAGTATGGAGTGGAGTCTGAGCCATGCTAACCCAGGTAAACTTTATCCATGTGCATTTGTTTTTGAAAAACTCACCTCTTGAGAGAACCTATGATGTGGATTTTATGTTCATGTAGGAAATAAAAATAATCAGGCAGAGAACAATGTGTACATCTCTTTATATCAACAACACTAATCTCTTTGTTTCATGTACAACAGCATTTGCAAATACAAATTTACATATATCTACCACAGTGACATCTAAAGGACTAACAGTAAACATGTAATAGCATTGTCAGAACAAGAGAACACAACAGTGGGGAACCAGAGGTGGTTGGCAATCAATCAAAGCAGAAGAGTCATGACACTGGCTAGAGAGCAAACTTCTCATCATTTATCATCCTAACAAGAGCCTTGAGTATGTCAAGTCAGTCAGAAGACTGAATCCACTCTAAACCATGTGTACATTATTCTTTACCAGTTTCAATTTTGTGTTCACATTATGACCTGGATCCAAGAATGGTAGGACAAATGCTGTTTCGTGTAAACTCTCACCAGATCTATTTCTGTTCTTCCAGAGTCCCTCTTAAAAGTCACAGTTCAGTGGAAAATTATGAAGAAGATCCAGCAAGCTCAGCAGGATGATCCCACACCTCCAAAATGTCCAGCTACTTGAGTCCGTGTACCTCAGACCATGCATGAATAAGTGATGTGCTGGGTACACACCTGCCTTAACTCTAGTATACCTGGGCATCATAAAATCTCAGAAACTGTTGAATGGTATCATTGAAACAGAACATTGAAAAGTATGTCAACAGATGTACTGTGTTTTTTTTTTTTTCCAAATCTGATGACAGCTACCCTCAGGCCTTCTGCTACCTCTCCCTGTCTCACAACAAACCCACATAACCACATACAACAACCCCACATCTCACAACTGCACATAGCAAAAGCCTTCATAACAAATTCACTGGACCACACTACCATACATACCATCAAAGACCACTTGTCTAAGGCTTGCTACCTCAACCCATTGATCAAACTACCCTTTGATATTGAAGCAGTGAAATCCTCATTACAGAAGTCTTCAGGTTGTATGGACTCCAAGAAAACCTTGTTTCAGACCAAGATCATGTTGCAGGAATGGCAAGACTTGAAAAGACTCAATATCAATGTTAGCCTCTCCTCAGTTTTTCTCTATAAGTCCAATGGCTATTCCATTTTAGAGAATCAGATCTGGAGGGTTCAACATCCATCAACCTCCACTCTTCCAATCCTGTGGTCTGGATAATTCACCAGTTGTGAGTGGAAGAGAAAGAATACACCTAGAATGCAGTGAATGTCTTCAGGGAATTTTCAGTACCAAAAGAGCCTGGAAGCAGACACCCACATCAACTAGGACTGTCTGAGACTACCATCTTAAAAGTCCACAGTTCATATTTGCATTTGGAGTAACAAAACAAGTAAACCCTGTATAAAATAAACTTGAATTTCCACCACAGTGTAAAAAGGTACCCACCTTTTACATATCTCTGTTCAAACTCTGTTTATTGTACCATCATGCCAGGTGATAAAGGTTGAACCACCTCCTCCATTTGAAACTGAGGTCATGCCACAAAGCTGCTCAAACCCAAGCATTAGGGTAATATCTTGGCTATGGCCCCAAAGAACATTCCTGGACATCCTTCACATGCCCTTTATCATGGCACTGAACACCCTGACTTACAACGACTCACACCCATAGGAGAATTCCCTGGAGAGAGAGTTCAGCCCCATCAGCTTCCTCTCACTGATTCTGTAACATCTAGTCAGTACTTTTCTCGTTCAGAATGCCAGAAAACAGCTTCCACCTTGTTTTAAATCCCATCTTCTTCTGTTCTCTTTCTAATTTCCTGTTGAAGTGCTTTTAAAGCACCTGGACTTGAGCTTTGATATGAAGCATTGCAGTTTTTCTGTTTAATCCTGTAAGTGTAATTCATGTTTCCTTGCATAGATGCTTTGTGTATGACCTTGCCTTTTGTTGACTTGTTTTGCCATTGCCTAGACCCTTTGTTTTTATGTACGCCTGATTTTTAGATATTTTGACACTGCGTTGCCCTTTTACTATGCCTTTTGTTGTCATTTTGGATTTGTCTTAATTTTTAGTATTTTTCTAATGTCTTGGCTGATATGAATTTGAGTTTTGTATTTATAAACATTTTAAATATTGATCTGTAGAAGGTGTCCACTTGTTGCCCATAAGACAACATCTATCTTTGAGAAAATATTTCCCTGACAAACCTACATTAGTTGTATAAGGCATTCGACAAATAAACAAACAGTTGTGTGTGCACCGCTGACACTAGCAATCACATTAAAATCCATCGCTGTTCTCTGCCAGCATAGTAATTGCCCTTTTTATGGTGATAATTATTTCCTCTAAGGTGCAGACTGTTGCACAATGCAATTATACATGTGCTGTCGTCGCCAGGTTCTGATAGGGGAGGGAGAATTTTTTTCAGGTGTTTGAAGAATATGTTGTGCATGTGTAAATAAGTAAGTTTGTATAGATGTATTTCTACAAATGTTATATATATATTTTTTTTCATAAATGTGAAGAAAATGTGAAAGTATACTGATGAAAGAACATTTCTTCAATGGACACAGTAGTGTAGAACACAGTAGTGTAGACAAAATAGTTTGAAGTAGTATGGACAGCAGTTCAAGTTTTATGTAAATGAGCTCATTCTAATGTGTTTCTAGTAACAGCTTTTCCATAGGGATGAATCGTGTATGATAGACTCATATAATCTATAATCTGATCTTTTAGAAGGACTATCAGTTTAAATTTTGCATGAATTTCTTCAAAATCATGGGCTAAAAATATCAACACAATATAAATGTATATGAAATTGTTGTTTTATACTTTTGCATTGTACATGCATCAATTGGATATTTGCATCAGTGTTATAGTTTCACAACCTCTTCACCAGATTTCTTATTTCATTTCTCTAGCTCCTTACCTTAAATGACCTCATGTTTCCCCCCAGATGCTACACATAGAGAAACACTGTTGCACATGTTCCAGCAACATTTTCCTGATGTTTGCTCTCATTCTCCCCTAATGTTTCCTTCACAGCTGTTAGGTGTCAAGACATCTGATCGGTTGTAGACGTGTAGCAGATGTTTAGTTGTGTTAATTTGGAAAGAAAAAAAAAAAACTTTGGCGAGGTTATTGAGGTGTTTGGCTAAAAGAGAGGGAGAGAGAGAAAGAATTATATTCTAAAAATTATCAGTAAATTTTCCTTTTAATTCTTTCGATCATGGCCTGTATTACTGTCATATTCTGCATTTAATTTACCATATCCACAGTCTGAGTAGAATCTGTGTTATGAATAATTGTTAGACATAGCCTTGGACCCTTGGCTCTCAATGTTCGTGTGAGATCCACATTTTTCGCGTCTCCTATATTTATTCTTGTAGGTGCTCTTTATGAGCACCTGAAGATTTAGTAATGGTAATTCAACCAGAGATTCATCCAACGACTCCCAATTAACCCGCCTCTCATCTCTGCCTGACCTCATCTGTAATAGTATTAAACTCTGTCATTGGGGACCTTGTGGAATTTGTGTGTGAGTGTGTCTTCAGGTGGAAATGATAGAGTGAATGAAAGAAACACTATTCTTTCTGTGACACACATACACAAACACAAAAAGCTGGAACAATCAACTGAATCTGCACAGTAATATACACTAATTCCCGATGACAGATTTAGTTGTTCTTATTGTCCATGAGACCATAGTGTAAGGTGTGGGTCTGCCTCCATCTGAGGTGATGAGATCAAGTCCCACATCTCAATACATGAGCAGTTATTTGAGGGATTTCACAGTGTTGCATTGTAAGCAGATAACGATGATGTGAAAATTATGACGTGATTTAGAGATTTTCACATTCATTATGATGTGATTTGCAGCAGATTCAATTCAACATTATAAAATACCATGTGATTAATTTTTCAATTTGCTATATTTTGGAATCCTAGTAGTTATATATATAGTGAACATAAGTCAGATTGAAATACTTATGTTTGAGGGATAATATATTTATGATTAAATATAGTCTTAAATGTTACATGCAGCTTTTCTAATTCTCAGACATTTTGAATTACTCATTTTTGGAGTTTGGATTTTTGTCTGGATTTTTATACTGGATGCATAGATGAATATATGCACCCAGCTGTTTACATTAAGCAGAAATTGAGTTTAGTTACATGGCTATTTAATCATACTGCATACTCTTTCTTTAGCTACAATCATTTTATCGATGAGCAAAGCTTAAGAGACCAACAACTAACCCCTACATTGCCAAAAATGCAAGAGGTTTCAAATATGTCACAAATGTCACCCTTGCATCAAGTGCCACACAGCATGCATAGCAGCCCACAGTGCTATCTCATTTCTTTATTGTTTTGTGTTTTCATGCATGTTTCATTTACATGGCTACTGGTGTTTTATTTTAATTATTGTAATGTCTTCACCAATATTTTATCATTTAATGTTTTTTAATCAGCACAATACATCAAGAATTGTGTTATATATCATATATACAGTATACCGTATATAAATGTGTATATTATATCGTATATAAATGTGACCTAACAGTTGTCCAAAATTGTAGCTCATCACTGAAAGAAGCCTGTCCTCTGATTACTCAAACTTAATTCCCCAATTACAATTGAATTGTCTATTAGTGTTTAAATGCCAACAGTTTTAACAAGTACAGTTTTTACGTATAATTAATGCAGCCCCATTGTTTAAATCAAAGAGATGCAGCAGTATGTACTGAAGCTACATAAACTGATTTTTTAAGGGAATATATCACCTGGGTGTATCTCATCTTTCATGAGTAGAAGGGTCTGATAGAGGCTATTTGAACAGTGTCTAGAACAATGCCATTAATTCCAGGCACCTGCTTTTAACCCTTAAATATTTCTTTATGTCTGTGGTCCGAATACCATCGTATATAATTTCAGATTCTAAGTCCTCAGTATGCCTGTTTAACTCAGCAGGGCACGAAGATTTTATAAGTCATGAAAAATCAGTTTTAATATTTTACCCTAACTCCAGGGCAAGAATATATCTTATAAAGAAATGAAATGATGCCATATTATAAATGTGAAGAATGATGGTAAAGAGTTGTCTCTGTTAATGGTAAATTGCTCTGACTATAATATTTGGATGGTGAGAAAAAGACAAGTAGAGAGAGAGAGAGAGAGAGAGAGAGAGAGAGAGAGAGAGAGAGAAAGAGAGAGAGAGAGAACCAATATATATCTATTAGCCTTCATCTCACAGACTGTTGAGATTGTGAGTTTAACAGAGTGCTGATCTTTTCTCACTGTGCTGCCAAAACCATTTAGTACACAGAGAGAGGATGAGGGAGCCATAGAGAAGGAGCAATTTAGCATTTCACTAGTTTCTTGGGCAGTATATCAACCGGTTTAATCTTCTTACAATGGACATGATTGATCATGTTATTATATTAACTTATGTGAATTTAAGCATCTAACATTTACATGTCATGCTATCATATACTATATATTAAATATTATGAATATTTTAGCTTTAGGCAATCTGGCAGTATAATATGTAGCTACAGTGATGCATCTTAATGTATTATGCGAGTTGTATTGTGTCCTAACCACCACAATTGAACATGAACCTGTACATCATGACTCTTGTGTCCAATGACATATGTACCACCCGGGAACTCGTAAATCATCTAAATGCCCGTGTAAAGCTGTGACTTCCAAGTCGACTGAAAGATGCCAACATACTTCCTCTACATTTTCAGCACAATCTACTAATCTAAAAACAACTTTGCTGCAAAATTTGTAAAGAATTTTAGTCAGTTATCACTTAGATCATCAGCATCATCCACATCAGTCTCATCACCTGAAATAAAAGTTGCACACAGCATTGGACAAAAAGTCTCAACATTATCTCTTGTCTCAACTGATCACTGTGCACTCGTTTGTGTTCTGTCTACTAAATGTTGGTGTAACAATATCTTCTATTAGGTCAGTGACCTTAGATGGATTTTGCTGGACTGCATCAATAGTATGGCAAAGGCTCCTATGTATAAAGACTGAGACAGATCAGATATAAGCATAAAAATCCAATTTATTAGATCTTATACAGGTTTTTGCCCATGGAAACCCTTTTTACATTCAGAACACAGGCAGAATCCAGGACAGTGATTTTGTGTTTTAGGATCCATTTCTGTATAGGATCTATTCTACTGTTTTACACTCACCTAATTTCAATATCAGTAAACAGCCCTAAAGCATCAATCATACTGATAAGGGATCCATCCATCCATCCATCCATCCATTTTCTACCGCTTATCCGGGGCCGGGTCGCGGGGGCAGCAGTCTAAGCAGGGATGCCCAGACTTCCCTCTCCCCAGACACTTCCTCCAGCTCTTCCGGGGGAATACCGAGGCGTTCCCAGGCCAGCCGAGAGACATAGTCCCTCCAGCGTGTCCTAGGTCTTCCCCGGGGCCTCCTCCCGGTTGGACATGCCCGGAACACCTCCCCAGGGAGGCGTCCAGGAGGCATCCGAAACAGATGCCCGAGCCACCTCAGCTGACCCCTCTCAATGTGGAGGAGCAGCGGCTCTACTCTGAGCTCCTCCCGAGTGACTGAGCTCCTCACCCTATCTCTAAGGGTGCGCCCAGCCACTCTGCGGAGGAAACTCATTTCGGCCGCCTGTATCCGGGATCTCGTCCTTTCGGTCATGACCCAAAGCTCATGACCATAGGTGAGGGTAGGAACGTAGATTGACTGGTAAATAGAGAGCTTTGCCTTGCGGCTCAGCTCTTTCTTCACCACAACAGATCGGTATATCGACCGCATCACTGCAGAAGATACACCGATCCGCCTGTCGATCTCCCGCTCCATCCTTCCCTCACTCGTGAACAGGACCCCAAGATACTTAAACTCCTCCACTTGAGGCAGGAACTCTCCACCAACCTGAAGAGGGCAAGCCACCCTTTTTCGGCTGAGAACCATGGCCTCGGACTTGGAGGTGCTGATTCTCATCCCCGCCGCTTCACACTCGGCTGCAAACTGTCCCAGTGCATGCTGAAGGTCCTGATTTGAAGAAGCCAACAGGACAACATCATCTGCAAAAAGCAGAGACGAAATGCTGTGGTCCCCAAACCTGACTCCCTCCGGCCCCCGACTGCACCTAGAAATCCTGTCCATATAAATAATGAACAGGACCAGTGACAAAGGGCAGCCCTGCCGGAGTCCAACATGCACCGGGAACAAGTCTGACTTAAACCTGGCAATGCGAACCAAACTCCTGCTCCGGTCATATAGGGACCGGACAGCCCTTAACAGAGGGCCCCGGACCCCATACTCCCAGAGCACCCCCCACAGGTCACCACGAGGGACACAGTCAAATGCCTTCTCCAGATCCACAAAACACATGTGGACTGGTTGGGCAAACTCCCATGAACCCTCCAGCAACCTGGTGAGGGTATAGAGATGGTCCAGTGTTCCACGACCAGGACGAAACCCGCATTGTTCCTCCTGAATCCGAGGTTCGACTATCGGCCGAATTCTCCTCTCCAGTACCCTGGCATAGACTTTTCCGGGGAGGCTGAGGAGTGTGATCCCCCTATAGTTGGAACACACCCTCCGGTCCCCCTTCTTAAACAGAGGGACCACCACCCCAGTCTGCCAGTCCAGAGGCACTGTCCCCAACCGCCACGCGATGTTGCAGAGGCGTGTCAGCCAAGACAGCCCCACAACATCCAGAGACTTAAGGTACTCAGGGCGGATCTCATCCACCCCCGGTGCCTTGCCACTGAGGAGCTTCTCAACTTCTCCACAACCGAGCCCTCCGCCTCTGCTTCCTCAATGGAAGACATGTTGGTGGGGTTGAGGAGATCCTCGAAGTACTCCTTCCACCGTCCGAGGATGTCCCCAGTCGAAGTCAGCAGATTCCCACTCCCACTGTAAACAGTGTGAGCAGGGCACTGCTTCCCCCTCCTGAGACGCCGGACGGTTTGCCAGAATTTCTTCGAGGCCAACCGATAGTCCTTCTCCATGGCCTCACCGAACTCCTCCCAGACCCGAGTTTTTGCCTCTGCAACCACCCGGGCTGAAGCTCGCCTGGCCCTCCGGTAACTATCAGCTGCCTCCGGAGTCCCCTGAGCCAACCAGGCTCGATAGGACTCCTTCTTCAGCTTGACGGCATCCCTTACTTCCGGGGTCCACCACCGGGTTCGGGGATTGCCGCCACGACAGGCACCGGAGACCTTACGGCCACAGCTCCGTGAGGCTGCATCAACAATGGAGGTGGAGAACATGGTCCACTCGGACTCAATGTCTCCAACCTCCCTCGGGATCTGGTTGAAGCTCTGCCGGAGGTGAGAGTTGAAGATCTCTCTGACAGGAGACTCTGCCAAACGTTCCCAACGGACCCTCACAGTACGTTTGGGTCTGCCAAGTCTGTCCAACTTCCTCCCCTGCCATCGGACCAAACTCACCACCAGGTGGTGATCAGTTGACAGCTCTGCCCCTCTCTTTACCCGAGTGTCCAAGACATATGGCCGGAGGTCAGATGAAACAACCACAAAGTCGATCATCGACTTCCGACCTAGGGTGTCCTGGTGCCATGTGTACTGATGGACACCCTTATGCTTGAACATGGTGTTTGTTATGGACAAACTGTGACTAGCACAGAAGTCCAATAACAGAACACCACTCGGGTTCAGTTCGGGGGGTGGGGGGGGGGGGCGTTCCTCCCAATCACGCCCCTCCAGGTGTCACTGTCGCTGCCTACGTGAGCGTTGACGTCCCCTAGTAGAACGACGGAGTCCCCAGTCGGGGCACTTTCTAGCACCCCTCCCAGAGACGCCAAGAAGGTTGGGTACTCTACACTGCCATTTGGCCCATAAGCACAAATAACAGAGAGAGACCTCTCCCCGACCCGCAGGCGCAGGGAAACGACCCTCTCGTTCACCGGGGTGAACTCCAACACATGGCTGCTGAGCTGGGGGGCTATGAGCAAGCCCACACCAGCCCGCTGCCTCTCACCGCGGGCAACTCCAGAGTAGTAGAGAGTCCAGCCTCTCTCGAGGAGTTGGGTTCCAGAGCCCAAGCTGTGCATGGAGGCGAGCCCAACTATCTCTAGTCGGTATCTCTCAACCTCCCGCACCAGCTCAGGCTCCTTCCCCCCCAGCGAGGTGACATTCCATGTCCCTAGAGTCAGAGTCAGATTCCGTGTCCGGAGATTGGGTCGCCGAGGCTCCCGCCTTCGACTGCCACGCAATCCACATTGCACCAGCCCCTTACGGTTTCTCCTGCAGGTGGTGGGCCCACAGGAGATCGGCCCCACGTTGCTCCTTCGGGCTGAGCCCGGCCGGGCCCCGTGGGGTAAGACCCGGCCACCAGGCGCTCGCATGCGAGCCCCAACCCCGGGCCTGGCTCCAGGGTGGGGCCCCGGTTGCGCCATACCGGGCGACGTCACGGACCTTGTTATAATTTTCTTCATAAAGGGTTTTTGAACCGCTCTTTGTCTGGCCTGTCACCTAGGACCTGTTTGCCTTCGGAGACCCTACCAGGGGCAGAAAGCCCCAGACAACATAGCTCCTAGGATCATTCAGGCACGCAAACCCCTCCACCACAATAAGGTGGCGGTTCAAGGAGGGGATAAATGATAGGTATTTCAATTTAAATTATACTAGTATTTAAAAAAATATTTCGGAAAAAAATGGCTCTTTGTACAGTTCATTTTATATACTGTACTATTTAAGCTTGTCAAATTCTTGCAATATTGTGTTATTTATTCTGGTGTTGAGTATTTGTATAGTGTAAAAAATGTTTTGTTTAATATAGGATTCTAAAGGAATCATCAGTATTCAGCAAGGTGTCTATCTTAATACCAACACATAGATCAGTAGTTCATATTTAAATACAGTATCTAAGAAGTAAATCAGTTATGTATGTTTCAGCCTATAATTGAGCAGTGTAAGAGATAATCCTGAGATTAAGAGAGATTAAAAGCAGCTGTGTGATAATCACAGCGGTGCTTCAGCCCTTGAAACGTAGCAGGTGGATTCACCTCACTTATCATCACGTGCTGTTTTCCCCAACTCCTCTCTTTACCCTGTTCCCCCTCCCCCTGCCAACATGGGCAGATAATGACAGAGGGAAAAAGAGAATGTTAGAAAAGATGGTACAACATAAAGGAAATCAGTGGGAGAGAGAGAGAGAGAGAGAGAGAGAGAGAGAGAGAGAGAGAGAGAGAGAGAGAGAGAGAGAGAGAGAGAGAGAGAGGCCTCTTTATTCTTAAATACATTAGAAATGTGTATCTGAAAAGAAACAGATGCTGCCTGTATAAAGCTTAAGGATTAAATGATAGTGGCCAACAAACATCCTTGATATGATAAGACAGAGATAAAGGAAGATCTTCAGAAATAAAATGGGAGCGAATGCTTGAGACAGAGAAAATAACATTATATATGTGTACATTATTTAGTGTTAATTCATTTACAATGCCATGTTTAATCTGAAAATGGCATTGTAAATGAATTAACACTAAATAATGTACACACTGATTCTGTTATTTTCTATCCATTTTTAGTGGCTAACTCTGAGGCTATTAATATTGTATATCAATATTAATAGCCTCAGAGTTAGCCACTAAAAATGGATACTATAATGCTTCCTTCCCACACTGCCAGCATTTCTCACCCCCACCTTTCTGTGATGACCCCCATCCAACAAACACAGGAGTCTGGGGTAGTGGTATATTTGTCTGGCTTAGCTGATTGGTCAGTTTGTGCAGGATAGTGATAAGACCAGCAGCCACTGCTACTCAACAGCAGGGTTCAGAGGAAGGGGGTGCAAGGTTGTAAGCTGTACACGTTAAATTAAGCTCTGAATTCTGTTAATGGTTAACCTGAAATAGTCTTTCTGTGGGAATATGTGAGTGAATGTTAACTTCAATATTTCTATATATCCAGTTTGATAACACAATATATTCTGTAGATATTGGAGGTACTAGAAAAATATGGAACAATTGTAATAACATATAAGGATGAGATTCACAGCTCTAATATCAACACAAAATTTCAGCCATCATTAAAGTGTGTAAACGAGCCTCTTCCCTTCTCACACACAAATGATCAATCACTACTCGAGATAGTGGTGCATTGTGGGCCATAATTGTAATCTTCAGTTCCAGTGAAAAAGCTTGTTATATTTATTAATTAAACACACAATAATTTTTTTTCTTTTTAGCTGCTGTGAAAAAGGAGGCTAGCTGTTCTTCCAGCTCAGGAAAGCTGTCCTAACCAATACACAAACATGGGCAAGACAGAAATATAGGAGATGTGAAATTGGGAAATGCTATGTGTTTAAGGATTGTAGGAATGCAGGTTTTGTCAATTTGGCTAACTGTGGGGTTTGTGGATGCAGATATTCCCTGGAGTTATTTTAAAAGCTTGTTTAATTTTATTTCAGGGCTGGAGCCTAATTACGTTGGGTTTTTTCTTTTTTGTCTGTGTAACACTGGTATTACTGAATATTTGTGTGTGTGTGTGTGTGTGTGTGTGTGTGTGTGTGTGTGTGTGTGTGTGTGTGTGTGTGTGTGTGTGTGTGTGTGTGTGTGTGTGTGTGTGTGTTTTAATTTAGGAGAGATTTTGATGTGTATAGAGTAAAGGGTAAAATTTTGTGAGCTTTAAAGGAATTTATTTGGGGATAATCCACTGCATTTCCACAGGGGTGTATTGCCTAGTGAATGTGTGGTTTGAGACAGAGGATTTGGGGTTCAGGCTGAAGCTTACATTCATTGGTTCATTAATCTATTTATCTCAACTCATTGTTTAATCAAGGTCAGGGTCAAAGCAGATCCTGGTGCATTCATCAAGATGGTATGGCCAGGTCAAGATGGCATCCTTGTTACTGTATAGTCTTCTATGTATGATATTACTTCCGCTTCCCCCACAAATTAAGCACTTGTCATTTATTATCACTGAACATTTCAAAACAGTACAGGGAAAGACAATGGTATTTCCTGAAAGATAAACTGGTTGTCATTAGGGCAAGGATAAATTCTAATGAAATATATGAAACTGAAGTAATCTTTATATGACTGATACATGGTTTATATCCTTGGTACTGGTTACTGCATTTCAATAGGTTTTCTCTGGCTATTATATGAACATATTATGTGACCAGTAGAAGAGAGACATGTAAATACATTTGTATTGAATGTTTCAGACATTCTACTTCCCCAAGAATTCACCTCATATTCACTGCAGTTTATATTTCACCTTGTGCAGACAAAGCTATGAAGTTTTTACTGCCCAGTGCCCTCAACAATTACCTGGACTCAAGTCTCATTGTAGTACACTGGACTAGGATAATGAAAGAGCGATGATATAAAAGCTAGTCTTGTTTGGAGTCAAGACAAGATGGAGAGTCAGCAAACATGTGGAGATATTTCTCTGGTCTGACCAGTCCAAAATGGCACAAAGAATTGTTTGGGTTTGGTGGTCACATAACACTTGTGAGATCACCCTGAGAACACCTCACTGTGAAACATGATAGCATCATGTTCAGAGTTACCCTTGGCCTCTTGGTTGATTCTCTGACTAATATCTTCCTAACCAAGTCACTGACCTTTGTGGATTGCCTCTAGGCAGAGACAAAATTGTTCCATGATCTGTCCCATTTTTCAATAATGCATTTAATGATGCTCAATGATACATTTCCAGAACTTTGTCCTTGGACTTGTTTTGATTGTACATTGATCTTCACGATAATAGGTGTTATCTTACTCTAGGCCCTTCCAGGAACAGGTGTATTTTAATGGACATTATTATGTTGTAAACACATTATGCTTTCATAAACTTAGAAACAGCATGTATTAAGCACTGAGCACTGAGCTGCCATTCAGTCAATTCAGTCCAATTTTTATTTTACAGTGCTATCTGTGTAGTGCTATCTAAAAAATTACCCTTGTGTGTGTACGTGTGTGTGTGTGTGTGTGTGTGTGTGTGTGTGTGTGTGTGTGTGTGTGTGTGTGTGTGTGTGTGTGTGTGTGTGTGTGTGAGTGTCAGAAAGAGAAAGAGAGAGAGAGAGAGAGAGAGAGAGAGAGAGAGAGAGAGAGAGAGAGAGAGAGAGAGAGAGAGAGAGAGAGAGAGAGAGAGAGACACGAGACTCAGGCCTCTTTATTCTTAAATACATTAGAAATGTGTATCTGAAAAGAAGACACACAGGGTTGTGCGTGTTTGATTCAGTGGTGGGTCTCGAGTCCATCCTGAGAACACTGGGCATTCACATTTAAGGCTATTTAGTGTAGCCAATGCAGCTTCTGGCATTTGGGAAGTGAGAGGAAACCAGAGAACCCGGAGGAAACACACATGGTAAAAGGGACAAAATGCAAAACTGTAGCTGTTGAGGCATCATTGTTCTCCACTACGCAGTACACTTGCACATAAATTGTTCAAATTGTAAAAAAAAAAAACCACACATTAAGTACTTTCCCAATGTGTGTGTGTGTGTGTGTGTGTGTGTGTGTGTGTGTGTGTGTGTGTGTGTGTGTGTGTGTGTGTGTGTGCTTGTGTGTGTGTTATTTATTTGTTCTCTTTTCTGTGCTCTTGAGGTGATTGATGACCCATGTATGGTTTCTCAAAGTCTGACTATTTTGTGTTACAATCCATATCAATATTGAGGATCATTTATGAACATTTATCACTTAGTTCACTGTATTTTATCAGCTCTATGTTGAGATTAGATTCTGTCTTTTTAATGAAGCAAGAAAATGTGCCAAACCAATAAAAGTTTGAAGAACTGTAAACTCACAAGGAACTACTGTATGTATTACTTCTGTTTGTCTTTGCTTTAATTTCCATTAATATGTTTACTTTAGGGAGCACATACAGTATAACATCTATTCTACATTAAAAAAACGAAACCATATTCTTTGTTCACTATGTTCTTACCTCTTATGAGAAACTGTCGACAAGTATGCAAGAAATAAAGAAAGTACTCATTTGGAGACTACAATTATTTTCATGACAAATGGTTTGTCAGCAAACATCAACATCAAATTGCTTGAGCATTAACAGATCAATGATTTTGTGATACAATGTTCTTGTAATAAAATGTGCCATTTAAGCTGTCAAATCAGAGATCTGCATAATAGGCACATGCTATTTCACACTTCACTTAAGTGTGATTCTAATAAGAATTTCTCAACCATCTGGTAGTACATTTTTTATAATACTTATCCAACAAAGGGTCACGAGGATTCCCACCCATCTCAGGGCAAATTCACCAACACATTCACACACTACTGATGCTGTATAAATGTACTACAACAAGTCTTCAGACTGGGGAAGGCAACAAGAGTACAATCAACCCCAAACTGCAGAAGTGTGAGGCAACCATGCTAACCATTAAGTCACTGTGCACACTTGGGCACAATAGTCTGTGTCAAAATGCATTTAATAGACACTTGACCTGTGTTAGCAGGTGCTTGTGCAATCACTTCCTTAGCTTAATGGGATAACCTGTTTTTGACAGCACATGCCCTTTAAGGTGCAAACCAAAGTGTTGTTCAGTGACCCACCAGCTGGCTTTTATTTCGTAGGACCAGAGAGTCCTCACTAGACAAAGGGCAGGCCTGCATATTTTTTTTTATCTCTAACCCATTTCTGCTGTGTTGTGGGTGGTCCAAACTAACTGAACCACCTTCTTGTGCATTTTCCAATCCCAAATTTAAAAAAATCAAAGTTTAATCAAAACTTACTTTAAGATCTCACTGTCTCACATCCCCTGTCTGTACATATGCAGCACATGCCCCATCTAGGGGTTCCAAAATGTTGCATACCTTCATAACTAATCTGTGCACTAAACATGCTCTTGTGTTATGGCATATTTATTGGGCATTCATCGAAGACTGAAATGTTATGAGTCATTTATCTTAAATGCCATTACAATTCCATCAGGAAGATTTCCAGAGTCTGCAAGCAGAGCTTCCACATGAGATCAGGATTTTTGTTCTAGTTCAAATCTTGATGATGGAACTGTTCACACCACAGCCAGCTGAGCTTTTAAAGAATATATTTAAATCTCTCAAGTCTAAATTGGACCAAATTCTGCTTCCTATGGAAATGGGTAAGGCTTTCTATGTACCATTTCTCTTGCTTGTTTTTTTTTGTTTTGTTTTTTTTCCAAACTGAAAGAGGCTATTTTTTGTCCAGGCATAATGGCATGTATGCCAATCAAACTTCTCACCTGCATAAACAGCCCCAGTGATTTGTTGCCATGGTTCCCATAGTTTGATATGCTGTCTCTAAGATATTTGTGCCCACTGCATCATTGCTTTAGGCATTTTTTCTTTAAGAACTAGTACTAAATGTCATTGTATTAATGGTACAAATTACACTTTCTAGTGTACCATATATTTTAGAAAGCAGCATACCAGATCTTCGAGAGTTGGCCCATAAGCACCATTATTCACAAAGCTTCATCATCTTTCACTACTAATAAGGTGACCAGTCGCCTTACTAAAGTTACTAATATCAGCTATTATACTAATAGCTTTTTTGATTCACCATTTCACCAAGTATATCTGTTCCTTCTCTAATTTCAAATTGCTTTTAAACCTGCATCAATTAAATTGGTGCATTATAAATTAGCCCACTCACAAGGGAATATGTAACACAAAATGGATTAGACTCTTGCCCAGGATCTAATTTGAATTTTTCCCTGGCAACCTTAACCCCTGCCCTAAGTGCTTTCAGTGCCTTTCCTCTGCAGTACTATACATTTAATGTGATACTTTCCCACACTCTCTGCTGAAGTGCACCTTAAGTTCAGAAAATGTGACACAGCCGCTGACGGAGTTACTTCCGAGTCTGTCTCTGTTTACAATGTGTCTATACTAGGCTTCTTAGAGTTCCTCCACAAATCTGTGTTCACACGCATGTCTTCTGTGTGCTTTGTAAAAGAGCTTTCTGCAGCTGTAAGGGCTATTCATTTTCACACATTTCAGTTGACACACAGAGAAAGGTGATACACAAAAGCATGAATAGATATAGCCACCGTGCCATGCTCGGCATCTCACTATCAGTAATATGCTTCAGTTAGGGTAAGACTCTATAAGTGCCAGTTGCAAAAGGGTATTGATCATTGGGTTGACAGCATCCAAATCCATCTGGCAGAACAAACACCATGCCATCCTGCTCTGAAAGATTGAAAAAGTTGACAAAGCCAAATCCAAAACGTATAACGTTCGTATAATCCAAAACCTCTGCATCTGCAGCATTCATGCTGCTACACGGCAGCATATACAATAGATAATGTCTTGTTCAGCAGCAAAATCAATAATGGTGAAGTATGTCGATTTCTATATATGTGCTTCAGACTCTCTCTGACGAGGCAGGTTAACAATGAACAAAAATTAGAGCATTATTGTTAGTGTCTTAAATTTATTTTCTCAGCTCCTCATCAAGATAACAGGAAAGAGGACGGGATGACATACAGGGGGCCATTTATAAGCTGCAGGGTAAGTATGATTGACCAATATCAATAAGTATGATTGACCAATATCATATTCCTTCTCCTGGTTGGAATAGTTATTTATATTTAATTATTTCTTTTGGGTTGACAGCATTTATTTACTGAAAATTGACATTGTCTGATTGACTGACCTTTATGGTAAACTCATACATGAAAACTCATCACAATTAAAAAAAAATAAAATTAAAATTTACTCTTAAAATGTTGATTTTAGAGTGTATGGACAAATATTCATATACTATGTCTTTCAAATGTGTACAAAAACAACTCTATGGATACACTAAGGTGTTCCTTGTAATCCTTGTTAAATATTTTGTTATTATTGATATTATGCAATAAGATTTTTGGTGAATCTGTCACAACCAGGATGGAAGGAGACAGACCTGTATGCAGGATAGCTTCAAATGAAAGGGGTTTGATAAATAATAAAGACAAACAGTAAAAGACGATAACTAAAACAATACAAATGATGACACTTAACAGGGACTAAACGTAACTAATGATTCTGCGTGGCTCACTTAAATACAAAAGACAATGAGACATGATTAGGAACAGGTGTGGAGACAGG
This sequence comes from Tachysurus fulvidraco, assembly GCF_022655615.1. Lineage (NCBI taxonomy): Eukaryota > Metazoa > Chordata > Actinopteri > Siluriformes > Bagridae > Tachysurus > Tachysurus fulvidraco. The sequence continues at coordinate 21,740,445 of NC_062522.1, forward strand.
GAGGAGCAGACGAAGGCGGGGCAGTAACCCTCAACCTGAGGCCTAGAGACCTCACATGGCCAAAAGTTCAGGCTGAGTCCTGACAATATCTCTCTTCCAGCCCGCGTGCACATGCCCTAATCTCTCAAAAGTGAAAGAGATACTTTCGGTCTGAACATAATCTCAGGCTGAAAGACATTATCAGTCATAAAGCAAGGACTAGTACAACATTTTAAAGACTTTCTCTTAAATTGTCAGGGAGCATTTTTATGAATACAGCTATTAAAGAACAACAATCTGATTATACTGAATAGTGCCTCCTTTGTTTTTCTAAATTTTAGGGCCAGTGAGTTCCATTTGGATGTCTGTGAGGTGAAGTGGAAGACTTGGGAGTGGCCACAGCAAGATTTGTTTTATCAAGGCTTGTTGATGAGTTAGAAAAGAAAGCGGAAAGTAGGCATGAAATTGCAGAAAGAATGAGGTGCCTCCTGTCATCCAGTGGGTCTGGCTGCATTATCACCTCCAGGCTGTAGGGGTACAGTTAAGAGCCAATTTTATCCTCTAGTAACCTAATCTAAGAGTAGGTCACCAGAGCCTTAAGAACTCAGTTTAAAGCAGAGAGGTGGAAATGAAGACATTCATATGGTCATGAGAAGGAAAAGTCACATATAGGTAAGAGTAGGGAAATACTTCTTGTAAGATAATATAAGGAAGAGCAATGGGGTGAGGGAAAATGGAGAAAGGAGAAAAGAGAAAAATGTAGGTCTAACAAGAGTGAGTGAGTCTGTTGTTACAATTATTGCAATACTGAGTAAATGTGCATTTTAAATATTAACTTAAATAGTCATTTAATAGAGTGGACATAGGAGAGGACATATCAATTCCAGAACATAATATATAGTTCAAGGTGTAATATCAGGAAAGGATCAAAACACAAATCTTCCAACACAACAAAGTCAAAACAATACTTTAAAGAGTAACCCAAAGGGCAGGCAGAAGTCAAGAGCACATATATGCACTCATCAAACAAAACTATGGACTTACACTAACTAGTTTGTTGGCAAGACTTTAAGGGAAATCTGTAGTATTTTAGGGACGGAGACATGAGCTGGTATAAAGGTGTAATGGCATGGTGGAATGTTTTAACAATATAGACAATCCAAGTATGCAAAGTTTACAAATGTTTGCCAACAAAAACTACACCAGGTTACGTATGTAACCTGGTTCCCTGAGAAGGGAACAAGATGCTGCACCAGGGCTGATGCTATAGGAACGCTTCTGGTAGGAAGTTGTGTCTGAAGCTCTGTGTGCAAACACGTCAATTTATTGGCTCGGGAAGGATGCGTGAAGAAGTGATTACGTGCCAGTAAGTCCATATAAGGGCATCACATTACTCTAGTTTCTACTTGTCTGAAGGAAGCATGAGAGGGTGCCCGGGGCGTGGCCAGCGATTCAGCGTCTCGTACACTTCTCAGAGAACCGGGTTACATACGTAGCCTGGTGTAGTTCCCTTTCGAGGGAACTCGACGCTGCATTAGTTCTGACGCTATGGGAACGCCAATACCCACGCCGCCACGCACCGGTCGAAGACTGTGCCAGAAGCCGTGAGAGAGCATGAGCAGACTGGGAACAGATCAGCAATGGCCCTACGGGATCTGGGACCCTGGAGTGGGGTCCAAGTACAGGTTATAGAACCTGATAAAAGTGTGCAGAGAAGACCAACCTGCTGCAGCACAAATATCATCAAGGGGGACACCCCTGGCCAAGGCACTGGACGAGGCAATACTCCTAGTGAGCCCTGATGCCGAGAGGAGAGGCAAGACCGCGCACCTCATAGGCCTGAGCTAACAGCCTCCACCACCCAATGTGCCAGGCGCTGCCTGGAAACCGGATTACCCTTATTCCGGCCCCCAAAACAGACAAAAAGGGCGGAGGAGTTATTTCACAAGCTAGATCAGTGGACATAAGCCCTCAAGGCCCTTGCAGGGCAAGGCAACTGCAGCCCTGTTCCACTGACTCACGGGGTGGGAGACAGTAGGCCAGCAGTATGACTGGACAGCCAGCCATCCTGGGCACCTTAGGGACATATCCTGCCCTGGGGTGCAGAATAGCCTTGGACATGCCAGGGGAAAAATTTTAGGAAGGTGGTGGGGGCGTTCAAGAAGGCCTGCAAATCACTCACTCTTTTGAGAGAGGCCAAGGCTAGGAGTAGAGCCAACTTCAGGGTCATAAATTTCTCAGAGACTGACTCCATGGGCTCAAAGGGGGCTTTCAGCAGCTCCTCCAGGACCACAGAGAGGTCCCAAGAAGGAGGGCGCGGTCTGTGGGAAGGCCTCAGCCGCCTGACACCACGCAGAAAGCGAGAGACCAGAGGGTGCCTACCCAAGGAGGTCTCGAGGACAGGTTCATGGTTCACAGCGATGGTGGCCAAGTACACCTTTAAAGTAGAGGGGGACAGGCCCCGAGAAAAATAAGACTGCAGGAACTCCAGCACTGTTCTGACCGGGCAGTGAACTGGATCCTGACAGTGCTCATCACACCAGAGGTGAAAATTCCTCCACTTCAGAGCATATAGCTTCCTAGTGGAGGGAGCCTTAGCATTCAGTAGAGTCTTTGTCACTTCAGATGAGAGGCCTGCATCTAGGAACTGGTCCCCCTCGGGGGCCAGACCCGAAGCTTCCACAACTCGGGGCGAGGGTATAGGATTGCCCCCTGCACCTGAGAGAGGAGATCCTCCCTTACTGGAACCTCCCATGGAGTGCCGTTCAGGAGGGAGGCTAGGACCGTGAATCAATTCGAGAAGGCCAACAAGGGGGAACTAGGAAAAGGTTGACCCAGTCATGGCACACTCTGGCTAGGACTTGTGGGAGCAGAGCTACCGGGGGAAGGCGTACAGACGGAGCCTCTGCCACATCCATACCAAGGCATCCAGGCCCAAAGGGTTTGGATGAGCAAGGGAAAGCCACGGAAGACAGTGGGTCGACTCCTTGGAGGCGAACAGATCCACTTACGCCCGGCTGAAAATCTGCCAAATTCGCTCCACCATGTGGGGTGGAGACATCACTCCCTGGGCCTCAGCACCTGCCTTGACAGGAAGTTGGGCCCTCCCATAGACCCTGGGCAGGATGGCCATGCAAGGCCGCTCCCCATCCTGAAAGTGAGGTGCTGGTCGAAAGAGTGTTACCCGAGGCCAGGAACCGGGGTCTTTTCCACATAGGTATGAAGCCCATGGCGTAACCCTTTTAACCCTGAGGGGATGTCTGTGAGGATGAAAGCCCGCACCCCTGAGCCAGAGCTGGAATGGCCTCATGTAAGGCAGACCCAAAGGGATAACATTGGCTGCTGCCGAAATGAGGCTGAGAGAGGCGACAGAGAGGCCTCGGCCTCGGCCTACTTTCACTGCTGAAAAGATAGAAGCCACCCAAGCGGGAGACAGATGTTCCCGCATTGCGATGCAGTCCCAAACTACCCCCAGAAAGGTGGTTCGCTAAGAAGGAGAAAGCATGCACTTTTCTGGGTTCAACCTGAGGCCTAGAGACCTCATATGGGCAAGCATAGCATCTCTATGAATGAGCCAGTCGTCCAGGTAATTCAGTACACAGATGCCCTGAATACCCAGCGGTGCCAGGGCAGCGTCCATACACTTTGTAAATGTGCATGGTGAAAGCGTTATGCCAAAAGGAAGAACACAATACTGGTACACTTCACTCTCAAAAGTGAACCTGAGGAACTTCCTGTGCTCTGGCAGAATGCCCATGTGAAAATAAGCGCCCTCAAGGCTGCCTCGGCGGACATGGGACCCGAACTATGAGGTGCAGCCGAAGCTGAAAAGATAGCCAGGCGGGATCGGAGAGTGCGCAGAGGGAATCCCTCACAAGCATGCAGACGGCTCCCTTGAGAGCCGACCACGCATGCTCCTCTCCCAAACGAAAAATGCAGAGAGTGCGTGTCGTCCCCGTGATAAAGTGGGGGGCACGGATGCACGCATCTCTTAGACATATTATTGTTTTTCTCACCTAGCTTTCCCTAAAATATATATTTTTCTCTCCCTGCACTTGACAGACAGGACAAACAATTCACACATACACAGAGCGCTTTCTGAAGACAAAGAAGCTAGAGTAATGTGACGTAGATGCCCTTATATGGACTTACTGGCACGTAATCACTTCATCACGTGTCCTTCCAAAGCCATTAAATTGGCGTGTTTGCACATGGAGCTTCAGACACAACTTCCTCACAAAAAGAGTTCCCATAGTCTCAGCCCTGACGCAGCGTTGAGTTACCTCGAAAGGGAACTACTGTTAAGTCTATTGTACTCACTTAGGCCCCGTTCACACTGCAGGTAAAAGTGGCCCAAACCCGATTTTTTTGGGGTCAAGTGACCAGGTCAGACTTCTTCAGGAGTAGTGTGAACACTCAAGTCTGGCCCAGATATGATTTTTTCAAATCAGATCTGGGCCACTTCTATATGTGGTCCTGAATCAGACCCAAATCTGATTTTTTCCAAAGTGGCCACAGTGTGAACAGCCCAGGTGGATTTGATGCGACATTTACCTCAATCTACATCGACATTCGTCAAAATTATGCACCGGCGAAAACTTTTATTCATTTATTTATTTATTTATTTCTGCGCTGGTGAAAATTTTATTTATTTATTAATTTATTTTGCGCCGACGAAAACTTTTTTTTTTGTCTTGCGCCGGCGAAAACGTCACACAAAGGTGACTGGTAACGTGTGTGTGTTAAGAGTGTTATATAAAGTGGTTACGTGAACCAGCTCATAATGTTCGCATTGAATACATCACATTATAGCATTACATGATATGTTTGCTTGCACCAGATGATACAATAAAAATTTTTTGTGCAACGGCGTGCTGCGTGTGACGTCATTATTATTGTTTGAAACAGCACACAGTTCACACTGGTATCTGATATAGGCCACATTTTAAAAGGTAATGTGAACAGCCAAACAAAAAAAAAATCTGATCTGAGCAAAATATCCGAATTGAGCATTAAGACTTGCAGTGTGAACGTGGCCTTGTGACCTCAATCAATGTATGATGCATGACCCAGCTAGGAATCGCACATTTGCCAAAGGAATTATTAGATTTTAGCACTAATAAGCAGTGCTTTAAGGGCTCTCATGTCACCTTTCAAAAGAAGGTATCAATATCTTGGTTATGCTTGAAAGCCACTCAGTTTGCGATGAGCTGGCATTAGATCAGCAGCTGGATATTACTGTTAGTTACCATAGCAACTAAAAGCCAATCACAGCTTGAGCTACACTCCTAAACTTCACTGGTTTTCCCAATGGCTATACTCAAAGGAACAAAGTACAGTCAGGATCAGAATTGGCATCACTTAATACTTTTTCAGCTGTAAAGTCCAAATTCCATGACTGTTTAACAACATAATATTATAGTTACACAGGATGTTGTGATTTACTATCTGTCATCAAATTTTCTATCTGTCTATCTGTCATCAAATTTTCTTAGATCATAGAAAGTAACACAAAAAAGTTGTTAGCATGTATTCAGAATGGTGGACACTTTTAAAATCATTACATGTGCAACAAAAGGTTTTCAAAATATATATTCAAGCTATTACACAAGAGTGTGCTCACTCTCTCAACTTTTATCTCCAAATCATTATCTATCTGACTGAAAAAGAAATGGAGAGAATGAAATATCAATCCTTAACTCTTAAATACGTCTTTTTTCAATACAGCCAGGTGCCAGTCCATAAATACCGTCTATGTCCTTAGATGGAATACATACAGCATACATTTTTGCTAATGTTGCTTGCATGAGAGATTCTACTTAGTGATACATACACATGTCCTGGGACTGGAAGATCCCCTGACAGCATGTAGGTCTTGATTAATTTTTTCTACTTAAAATTATAAATATATTATACTTTATATGTAAATGAAATGTGTAAAAATTTTACAAAAATATGTAGTCTTTTTGTATTGAAATTTTTGGCAATTTAAAATGATATCAAAGATAATTATCAGCTCATTTTAGCTTCTTGAATTTAGTGTCTGTAAATATATCTTCATATCTGTCATGCCCTAGCATGCTATTTTAAGACTGTTAAAGACTGCTTAAAATGAATGGCTGCTTATTTTCCCCCGTAACTGAACAGACGATCTAATTACACACACACACACACACACAAACACCCCCCCCCCACCAATAAACAAGATCAGGTCTAAACTACTCTCAGTTGTAGTTGTACTTGTAGTTGTGTCAGTTGTACTCTCACTAGATGTGCTTGGCAATTAAGTGGAGAATACACCCCTTTCTGAGTGCGCATGTGTTACGGTTCAGCCTGGACTTTTGGCCATGTGCTTCTGTTTATTTTACGTCACGTGTCTGCCCTGCCCTTGTTTACTCCTCCCCATCTCTGCACTCCTGTTCCCTGTGTGTTAATTGTCATGTCTATTTAACTGTGCCGTGTTGCAGATGGCAAGGCGGAATCCTCGTCAGTGTAACGCCATTGTTTCCTCATCTTTTGTTTTGTCTAGTTTTTGTCTGTGTTCCTGTTTTGTGTATTTTAAGTTATTAAACCCTGTTTATATCTGGGTCTGTCATCCTCCTCCCGGATGTGACAGCATGTAGTAGACACAGGCTTTGAAACAAGATAATAAACCTGCACTCTACTGCAGACACACTTAATAGGATCTGTACTCATATGTTTAGTGAGTTGGATGGAGTAGAGTCATACTAACACACAGTCGGTCAAATTGTCAACCTTTGAAATAATTCTGATTTATACCTATCAACTGTTTATTATTGTACAGTTTATAAGTTGCATCCAGGAATTAACTGAAATTGGAAAAAGGCATGCTTCCTGTGCTCACTGTGGACATTTCATTTATTTTAACATGAGTCTGATTGTTGTAAATTGAGTATTGAATATATTAGCATGTAGATCCATCACAGGTGGGGAGGCACAATCAATGTTTTTCTGCTTCCTTTAATGCACCACATTTGTTTCAGTGCTGACAACATTCAAATATTTATTTTTTTGCATGATTTAATAATCTTAATCTCTTGTGCTGCTATTTGCCAGGACTTATCACTACTGGGAGCTTGCCATTGCCCAATGGTATTTAAAGACTGTTGATTGTTGGACAGCCTGTACCAGCTAGAATAAAAAATAGAAGAAGAACATTTTTTGATTACTTTCCAGAAGAAAAAAAAGCACATTGTGTGTGTGTGTGTGTGTGTGTGTGTGTGTGTGTGTGTGTGTGTGTGTGTGTGTGTGTGTGTGTGTGTGTGTGTGTGTGTGCGTGTGTGTGAGTGTGCGTGTGTGCGTGTGTGTGAATGCATGCTTGCATCCCTTGAGAGTTTGTGTATGCATATTTTATTGTGCTAAGAGCTAATAATTATTGATTTTGTGGGCCGGTTGGGAATAATCTGACATGTTTCCGAGAGTTAAAAGCTTGATGTTTTGGAGCAGATACAGCGAGCAAGCAGGATTTCAGCCATGTTTCCATGTTTAGCTTCATTTCCTCCAATGGTCCATTCATCTAATTCTCATGCATGCAGTGTAGAGCTGACCATGAAAGCCACAATAACAATCTCCTCTATCCCTGTGAAAAAATAGGTAGGCCATAATGATATAAAGGGTATTGGGAAATAAAGCTTAATGTTGCTTTACTAAACTTTATATTTTTTGAAAGTATCATTGCATGTGGTGTCCTGAAGATTCTGTGAATTTTAAGAAAAAAATTCTGCACTGTATGGTTCCTATTTGTCCCATATTTAGAGAAATAGTTAGATCAGGCAAGCAGTATGATTTGCATTCCTCTTTGTTTAAGTGCTGCTAAGTGATCTAAGTGATCAACTAATACTTACTGTAAGACTAGATTTTGAATTAAGCCAATTATATTAAAAGGTTTCTTGGTGAAAGACTATCTGGTCTCCTCCAACTGAAAACAAACAAAGTTTATGCATGAACTCTAAGTACAGTTAACTCACGGACGTCTGCTGGACCAGACAACATTCCTGGTAGGATGCTCAGGAAATGTTCAGAACAGCTAGCCGATGTCTTCACTGACATCTTCAACATTTCCCTGAGTAGCACAGTTGTTCCTACATGTCTCAAGACAACCTGTCAGGACTCAGCCCGGACTTTGGCCATGTGCTTTTGTTTACGTTCTGTGCTCACGTGTTTGGCCCCGCCCTTGTCTCTTCCTCCCCGCCTCTGCACACCTGTCCCTCATGTGTCTGATAATTATTATTAGTATTTAGTTAAGCCGCTTTGCCTTGAGCAGTGCGGAATCCTTTGTTTTGTTCTGTCGCCTTTTGTTTTCTCCTGTTGTCTTCGTCCTGTCTAGTCGGTGTCCTAGCGTCTATGTTCCGTTTTCTTTTTTTTGTAAATAAACCCTGTTTTATGTTGGCTATCCTGCATTTGGGTCTGTTTTTATCCCTGTGTCCCGTGACAGAAGGATTCCGCCAGATCAGGACCCAGCAGGATAGCTTTAACCTGGACCGGCCAATTGTGGGAGCATTTTTTTTTCTCCCGGACTTCGCGGTTTTGGTGACATTGGTCTGTATTTTTCCAGTGAGGGACGCCGCTCCGCTTCCGGTTTCTCCATGGGGGGGTGCCGCCTCACTTCCAGGTTGTGGGCCATGTCACCAGCCCGAGTTTTGTTTTGTTTTTTTGGAGTCGTGTGACATCGCCCCACACCTGTCCAGTGGGGGGCGTCGCTTCACATCCGGTTTCCATGGAGGACGCCACACCACTTCCTGTCCACAGGGGGTGTTGCAGGCCCGTGTTTTGCCCCTATGGATTTTTTCTGTTGATTTTTCTGTTTTTTTCCCCCACCCTCCCTCCCCTTTCCTGGTTTCTGAGAGGTGGGTCTGGCCGCGGTGCGTCGGGGGTAGCGCTCGGCCCTCCTGCTCAGCTGTGGACGCCGCTCGGCCCTCTCTGGCTTTGCCGCTGTGTGCCTTGCTCCCCCCACCTGCCTCGCCATGTGCCTTGCTCCCCTACCTGCCTCACCATGTGCCTTGCTCCCCCCTCCTGGACCCCGTCAGGACTGTAGAGATGGATTGGCGCGTCGGGAGCCGCGCCTCGAGGGGGGGGTGCTGTCAGGACTCAGCCCGGACTTTGGCCATGTGCTTTTGTTTATGTTCTGTGTTCACGTGTCTGCCCTGCCCTTGTCTCTTCCTCCTCACCTCTGCACACCTGTCCCTCATGTGTCTGATAATTATTATTAGTATTTAGTTAAGCCGCATTGCTTTGAGCAGCGCAGAATCCTTTGTTTTGTTCTGTCACCTTTTGTTTTCTCCTGTTGTCTTTGTCCTGTCTAGTCGGTGTCCTAGCGTCTATGTTCCGTGTTCATTTTTTGTTAATGAACCCTGTTTTATGTTAGCTATCCTGCATTTGGGTCTGTTTTTTTATCCACGTGTCCTGTGACACAACCACTATTGTCCCTGTACCAAAGAAGGCTACAGTGTCCTGCCTCAATGACTATCATCCCATTGCACTTACACCATCATGTCATGAGGCGAAACTGCTCCATGTATGATGCTATTGCCACAACCCTCCATCTGGCCCTCACCCACATGGACAATAAAGATACCTAGGGTTAATTTCAGCATTTGATACAATTATCCCTCAGCACCTGACTAAAAAGTTGAGCCTGCTGGGACTGAACATCGTTCTCTGAAACTGGATCCTGGAGATCTCCTGACTGGGAGACCTCAGTCAATCCAGATCGGGAACAGCATCTCCAGCACCACTAAACTGATATGACATGAGTGTGGTGGGTCTCATCAGTAAGAATGAGGAGTCAGCATACAGAGAGGAGGTGCAACTGATGTATGTAAATGCCTGGTGTAGAGCCAACAACCTGTCTCTGAATGCAGACAAAACTAAATAGATGGTTGTTGACTTCAGAAAAGCACAGAACGACCACTCTGAACATTGATAGATCTGCTGTGGAGATTACCAGGAGGACCAAATTTCTTGGTGTTCATCTGGCAGAAAACCTCACCTGGTCACTCAACAACAGCTCCATCAGTAAGAAAGCCAAGCTACTTTCTCTACTTCCTATGCCCATCTCCTATGACCATCGGTGGTTTCCTATATCAATAATCAGAGTGGTCTGCGTTCGCACTCCCTGTTCAGGTTGGTGCAGCAGTTTATGCTTTGGACAGAGACCAGATTTCACTGGATGAGAGAAATTTTCATCCCAGGGCATGTAAATCGGGAGGCAGAATACCTGTGTGCCTCCATCTTTATGCATTCCCAAAGAAGCTCTGCTCCTGTATGTACTAGCCAGAGTGAGCCATGACCTAGTCAACCTTCTTTAAGTTGCTCCTTGTTTGCCCTCTCAAGTTTGGTTCACAGACCTAGTCTTCCTCCTAGACGGCACTCCAGGTTTCTGTAAGCAAGAATCTCCTCTCTCAGGCACGGGGAGCAATCCTACACCCCTACCCCGAGATACTCTAGCTTTGGCCCCTGAGGGGAACCAGTTCCCAGAGGTGACAGAGACTCTATTGAATGCTAGGGTTCCTTTCACTAGGAAGCTATATGCTCTGAAGTGGAGGCTTTTTCGCTTCTGGTTCAATGAATGCTGTCAGTATCCAGATCGCTGTCTGGCAGGTACATTGCTGGAGTTCCTGCAGTTTTGCTTTTCTCAGAGCCTGTCCCCATCTACTTTAAAGACTCTCAAAAGAGTGGGAGATTTGCAGGGCCCGTCGATCACCGCTGCTTGCCTATAATTGCCCCAGGCATGTTGAAGGTTATCCTGCACTCCAGGGTGGGATATGTCAGTAATGTGCCCACGATGGCGTGTTGTCCAGTCATCCTGCAGGCCTACTGCCCTCCCCCATTAGTTGGAGGAGCAGGAGATTCAAACAGCTCCTGGCACACTGGCTAGAGGAGGCCATTACTCAGGCCTATGAGGCACGCGGTCTTGCCTCACCTCACAGCATCATTGGTTACTCCACAAGGGGTATTGCCTTGTCCAGTGCCTAAGCTAGGGGTGTTCTCCTTGATGATATTTGTGCGGTTGCTTTATCCGGTTCTATAACCTGGACCTGGACCCCACTCCCGAGTCCCAAGTCCTGCAGGGCAATTGATGTCCTGTTCCCAGACCACTCATGCTGTCTCACAGCCTCTGGCACAGTCATCGAGTGGTGCGTGGCAGTGTGAGTATTGACGTTCCCATAGCATCAGCCCTGATGCAGCGGCGACTTCCCTTGAAAAAGAAACTACACCAGGTTAAGTATGTAACCTGGGAACAAGATGCTGTGTCGCTTGCCACGCCCCGGGCGTCCACTCACGCTTCTTTCAGACAAAGAGAAGCTGGAGTAATGTGACTTAGATGCCCTTATATGGACTCCCTGGTGCATAATTACTCCGCCATGTGTCCTTCCCAAGCCATAAATTGGCATGTGTGCACAAAGAGCTTCAGACACAACTTCCTTAGCGTCAGCCCTGGCGTCAACTTAGCGTCAGCCCTGGCACAGCATCTTGTTCCCTTCTCAGGGAACCAGGCTATGTATATAACTTACTCAGTATAGTATGAAAAAAAAATTAATAAATAAATACTGTAAATGGTAGCTATAAGAAGTGTTAATGTGTATAGATCAGAGGAAAATGGACAAAGAGTTTTGAGCTGACAGGAAGGCTATGATAACGCAAGTAACCAGTCTTTACAACTATGATATACAGAAAAGTCTCTCAGAATGAACATCATGCCAAACCTTGAGATGGATGAGCTGCCAGAGCAAAAGCGGTTCACTCATGTCAGCCAGAAACATGAACGTGAGGCTCCAGTGGGCACAGCTTCACTGAAACTGGACAGTTGAAGATAGAGGGAAAAAATCCTATCTTACAGAGCTGACAAGTCACAGAGCTCACACTAGGCAAAAGAAAGACATTAATCAAGAGATAAAATGGCATACACAGGCAAAATGCTTGCTACAGTCAGAAGCGATACAAAAGTTACTTCACTGAAAATGTAGTAAATTAGTGTATATATGTAGTGTCTGTGTGTGATCAAAGGTCTGATAATTGGCAATGAGTAATTTGCTGTGGTTTCTGGGAACTGAAGTCTGATGCAACCATGACAGATATGTGCATGAATGTGCAAGTGTACAGGTGTTCCTAATAAACTAGCCAGATACTAAATGACGGGAATTATTAATTCTATATTCTTACTTGCACCCAATACTACTACTACTACTACTACTACTAATAATAATAATAATAATAATAATAATAATAATTATTATTATTATTATTATTATTATTATTATTATTATTATTATTATTATTATTATTATTATTATTATTATTTTCTGACGTTCTCAGTAGGTGGCAATAAAATAAGTTAATAGCAGCTGAACCATTATGAAACTTAAACTACATTCATAATTACTGTATATCAATACACTTTGGTTGGTTGAACAGTTGTTTGTGTATATAGTAGGCAGACATCAAAACAAATCCAAGTACAGGGATGAGGAAGCACATGAAGAAAAATGGGCCTGTCTCACTAAAGATGTGTGCCATATTGTCCTGTGGGACAGGAAGATGACTTTGCAACTGTAAAGCTTGTAAACCCGTGTTTATGTATGGCTCTCTAATAGGTTGTATGTTTAAGGTCTTTATTTCCTTGCCTCATTTACTTACACACAAACACTTAAGTAGGACAGTGTGGTAGAGCAAGTGCTGCCTCACAGCTCCAGGTCCCTAGTTTGTTAGGATTTTAAATAAGCTAGAACATAGAAGGCTGAAATTGATTCTATAAATGAAACAACAGCTTGGGCCAGAGTGAAGCAGACTAAACCGTTTATGTAATTAGTTAGCACACACTCATTGGTCCATAAAAAGATATGGATTTATTTGTATGAGAGCAATCCTGTGCGGGCTCTCAGTTCATTTTTCTTTTTTAACTCTATGTCTACTTAAAAACCTACTGCCTTCTCATATCCTGCCTGTTCTCGACTCTTTTTAACTAATGTGTGTGTGTGTAAGAGTGATAGAGCAGAACGAGCTCTTATCTCTTAATTCCCTCATTAAGTTCTTATCAATAGTTTTAATGCTAATTAAGATGCTGTTTAAAGTGAAGGAGAGGCGGGTTCATGCTGGGGAACCGGATGCGCCTTTCACTGCATTTCACACACACACGCTGTATACTGTATGTGCAAAAAGGATTATCAGCCCTTCTTTTAACCAGATGATACTTATGTATGACCTTTCACTGAAGTCTTCAATTAGACACAGTATTCCCTGCCAGTTGTCCCTGTGTAAAAGCACTGTGATTGTTTTAACCAGCACCTTTCACCGACTCAACTGCTGTTTCTAAATGGAAAGACATTTGGCCTAATTGTAAGTGCTTGCTGCAATAAAAGGACATGTCTTCTAGAAAAAGGGCAGCTTTTAAAATGTAAAAAGTGTAATAATAAAATAAATAGATGAGCTCTGTGTGTGTGTGTGTGTGTGTGTGTGTGTGTGTGTGTGTGTGTGTGTGTGTGTGTGTGTGTGTGTGTGTGTGTGTGTGTGAGAAGAGGCTACTTTGAGGTATCAGTGCTATAAAGAGTGCATTATAATAAGTCCTTTACTTGTTAAGGAGCTGGTAATAAGCAAATGATCTAACCTTCTAAATCTAAGCATTCAATTTCTTCTTAAAGCTGTGATAAAGATTTCTGACAAAGCCTGAGAAAATGATTAATTTTCATCATGTGGATCTAACTGAAGTGATGTGCATGACTCATATTCCCTGCTTTTTATTTCCATGCCTTTTCTTGCTGTTCACATATCTTGTTTCCACTTACACGCACTCCACTCTCTCATGGAGCAGGCACAAGGGACGGTTTCCTGTGGACTAAAAAAGGGCCATTGCATGGGATCATTAGTCCCCAAACAGAGCATGACAGCACTTCAACTCTGTTATCACATGGTGTGTGTGTGTGTGTGTGTGTGTGTGTGTGTGTGTGTGTGTGTGTGTGTGTGTGTGTGTGTGTGTGTGTGTGTGTGTGTGTGTGTGTGTGTGTGTGTTTATATCATGGAGGTGATCAAAAAAAGTTTTCACAGAGTTTTATATTGAAAAGGTATAGCTTTAAGTTCCTTCCATTGAGATGCTAAGATTAAGATTAGAGTTTATAATGTTATAAATGTTATAATGTATACTGGGATTATTATGACAGGTGTGTGTGTTTTGTGGTTACACTGTTATTTAACAAGTGCGTGCCTTATACAGGTGCTGGTCATATAATTAGAATATCATCAAAAAGTTGATTTATTTCAATTGCATTCAAAAAGTGAAACTTGTATATAATATTCATTCATTACACACAGACTGATATATTTCAAATGTTTATTTCTTTTAATTTTGATGATTATAACTGACAACTAAGGAAAATCCCAAATTCAGTATCTCAGAAAATTAGAATATTACTTAAGACCAATACAAAGAAAGGATTTTTAGAAATCTGGGCCAACTGAAAAGTATGAACATGAAAAGTATGAGCATGTACAGCACTCAATACTTAGTTGGGGCTCCTTTACCTTGATCCTTAAACCAGGTACTGGTAGCTTTGGCACTGTGTGCAGGTGCCAAGTCCTGTTGGAAAATGAAATCTGCATCTCCAGAAAGTTGGTCAGCAGCAGGAAGCATAAAGTGCACAGACAGCGTCAGAAGAGTCTTGCCTGGGCTAAAGACAAAAAGGACTGAACTGCTGCTGAGTGGTCCAAAGTTATGTTTTCTGATGAAAGTACATTTTGCATTTCCTTTGGAAATCAGGGTCCCAGAGTCTGGAGGAAGAGAGGAGAGGCAGACATTCCGCATTGCTTGAGGTCCAATGTCCAAAGTTTCCACAGTCAGTGATGGTTTGGGGTTCCATGTCATCTGCTGGTGTTGGCATGCGCAGCTGTATACCAGTTAGTTTTAGAGCACTTCATGCCTCCTGCTGCTGACCAACTTTATGGAGATGCAGATTTCATTTTCCAACAGGACTTGGCACCTGCACACAGTGCCAAAGCTACCAGTACCTGGTTTAAGGACCATGGAATCCCTGTTCTTAATTTGCCAGCAAACTCTCCTGACCTTATACCCATAGAAAATCTATGGGGTATTGTGAAGAGGAAGATGCGATATGCCAGACCCAACAATGCAGAAGAGCTGAAGTCCACTATCAGAGCAACCTGGGCTCTCATAACACCTGAGCAGTGCCACAGACTGATCGACTCCATGCCACGCAGCATTGCTGCAGTAATTCAGGCAAAAGGAACTTTCCTTAGTTGTCAGTTATAATCATCAAAATTAAAAGAAATAAACATTTGAAATATATCGGTCTTTGTGTAATGAATGAATATAACATACAAGTTTCACTTTTTGAATGGAATTAGTGAAATAAATAAACTTTTTGATGATATTCTAATTATATATGACCAGCACCTGTACTAGCCTAATTAATTGACGTATCACATAGGACCACTTCTTCACATAGGACCACTTTCTACAGTTTTTTTAATGGGATCCATCTGGGTTACTGTTCAGGTCAATACGGGAATTCAATGTTTTTTTTTTAGAATCCTAAAGATCTTTTTTATTAAACAAATAGCTATTTGACAAAGCTAAAGTTGTATAAATGCATTTAATAAAAAAAATTACTGCACCCATGCCACAAAAAGGCCCACCAACAGTACACCAGACAGCACAGCTTCTGGAGCAGAGACATTTGGAGTGATGAGACCAAACCTGAATTTTATAGTTACTACAATAAACACTGTGTTTGGAGAGGAGTCAACAAAGCCTACGGTGAAAAGTACACCATTTCACTGTAAAGCATGGTGGTGATCTCTTGTTTTGGGGCTTTCTGAGCTCCAGTGGCAAGGGGAAGTTAGTGAAAATTGATGGCAAGATGAATGCAGCATGTTATCAGAAAATACTATCAGACAATTTGCATTATTCAGCACAAAAGCTGCGCATGGGGCGCTGTTTGATGTTCCAGCATGACAATGATTCAAAGCACAAGGCACTCTGTATTTTCCAACAAGACATTATTTCTAATAAAATACACATGGAGTTCCCATAGAATTCTATGACGAGGTTATACAGCTGTGTTAGTCTTTATTAGTTATTTATTTCTTAATTGCACTCCTGCTAAGCTGCGTTATGTCCGCACAAGGTTACTCACATTCACAGCTCATAACATATTTAGATCCTCTTGCCTGAGCCTCTCTAATGGTCTCTGACATCATACTTAAAACACTGAGAATTATAAAATAAAAGTCCTCTTAAGAATAATTATTTGAACTTTATGCAGCATTACTCAGAACCTGAAGAGTAGAACAATATTACAGTACCTAGAATGAGATTATCTCATTATAAATGTGAAATAATATTGCAATCATATAATCAGGGCTGTTTTGGGGTGTTTAAACATTAGGGTAATTTAAATATCCTCCTCTTATCTGTCTAATCATTTCTGGTCATAATAAAATAGAAAGCTGCTTCGGTGAGATTGACAGAATCGGAAGGAAGCTTTTATTCAACTTACAGGCAGATCACAAGTCTGTTCATTCACACAATTTATTCATGAATATTGAGTTTATTTATTTTTTGCTATTTATGAATATGACTTTTTTGGTCACTGATGCTGGGTGGTTTTCAGGCTATTCTCTGTATATTCTGCTAAAGTGTGTGTGTGTGTGTGTGTGTGTGTGTGTGTGTGTGTGTGTGTGTGTGTGTGTGTGTGTGTGTGTGTGTGTGTGTGTGTGTGTGTGTGTGTGTGTGTGTGTGTGTGTGTGTGTGTGTAAACCCATGCAGAGCCCAAAACATTATTTGATGATTCATGGTGTAGTGTCTATGAAATCATTTTAAACAAATTTTACACCAATTACTTTTGTTTATTTATAGCAAATTCTATTTTTTAACTGTTTATAACACTTAGGCTTATGACACAAGTGAGTGAACCGAGTTAATTGAGAAGTTGGCAGTTACTGAAGCCGGTAATTCAATACACATCCACAATTCACAGTTTTGTTGGTATGTCATAGTTGGTAGATTTTCAGGGCAGTCAGTGTTGGCACTCAAGAAGAGTGCAGAGGGCACAGAGTATAATTATTTTTGCTTTTCTCATATTTATTTTTAATGCATTTTTTTCAGTCCAGCATGAAATTCTCTATCCTGTGTCTGCTATGGCATATAACAGTTATGGCAGTGGAAGTGCTCTTGTTGTTCAAACATCTTTCCGACATTTTTCTTTTTTGACAGTTGGTGAGTTGGTGTTCTGTATTTGTCCTATATTAACCGCTGTCCCTTTCCCCTTGTTTTTAATCCATTTTGCTAACTTTATACATTTGTATTAATTTTTATATTTCTTAGATATATATATTATAAGAATATATAAATTCATTATATTTATTAGGGATGCCCATGAAAAATGTCTGACTGCCTCAGTCTGCTGCTCTCATTTACCCAGATGTTACTGTAAAACCTTGTATGTACATTATGCATGTGATTATTGAAAGATTTTTAATGAAAACATACTTAGTTTTTATTAAGCTGAAAATAATACAACCTGTTAATAATTCAGTTTTCAAATCTTCTGTATGACTTGAAGATTCTATTAGGATTTAAAATATACTATATGGAAGGTTTAAATGAGCTAAGCCTGTAAAATGTCTCCGTGTTTCCTCAGCTAGTGAGACTGAGTGAGATGACTCAGAAGATAATTCTGTGTCCAGAATTTTGAAGATAAGGCTAGGTTTTTTAGGTTTTGGACTTTGTTTGGATACCTGGTCCTAATCACTTAAATATCATTTCTATATTTAGCTAACCAGTTTTACTGGACACTGTGCATCCTGTGATGTAGCAGTGTACAAAGAAGCAGGGCAGACTTTCTAGAACAATCTAACGATTCAAGATTCTTTTAAGAGCAGAGCCAACTTAAATCAGTCCTTATTGTGCTATAATTCACTTAAAATTTGTGCAAGCTACAGTTTTAAGAATTGAAATAAACAATTACAGTCAAGACAATAGTAATGAATAGGTCAGTTTCTGTAATTGATGTGTAAGGTATTAATAAGTATGTAAATATTTATATAGATAGAAGTATATAGGTATAAATATGTTATTGCACAAAAGTCAAACATAGGTATATGTATACAATAAGAGGAGGATATTAAGTGCAACAGAATGTAAACAAAGTAATAAAATATATGAATAAACACATACTGAGGAATACAGAAAATGTTTTTTATGTTGTGGCGGGAAACGTATTGGACTGTAATAAACTGGAATAGGGATAAATAGACGAAAGACTGTGAAGAATTATAGAGCAGTTAAATTAAGACGCACTGAATTATGTGAGGTGGAAATGAACTCATTATAGTCGTGTATGTTATGATGGTTGAGGGAACATTATTATCTTGCTGACCAAAGTGCAGGCAAAATCGCAAAATTAAGATGCAAATATTGTATTTACATTACACTTTCACACAGTAATGTTTCAATGATTTACTTACTCCTTGTTGGATAGTCCATGGTGGATTGATCAAAAGCACTAAAGCCAAATTGAAGATGACTGACGAAAAACTGATGTAAAAATGGAGAAAAGCTTTAAAAGGCGATTTCTTCTCAAAAAGTGTTCTGACAGAATCAGCCTGTGCATGTGTTAACATGTCAGGTCCTATTATTTACAGTTACTCTAACCAATTCATATAAAGTTGAAGTTATTGTTGATAATAAAAAAATGTACAGAAACTACCCATGATGCAATGCAAATTACAGTAAACTATGGTATGATTCTAGTATATATATTATATGTTTACAGGTTACCTTAAAAACTCAGTGTGTATTATTGTGTACAGTGTTTAAAATTCTCTCTCTCTCTCTCTCTCTCTCTCTCTCTCTCTCTCTCTCTCTCTCTCTCTCTCTCTCTCTCTCTCTCTCTCTCTCTCTCTCTCTCTGTGTGTGTGTGTGTGTGTGTGTGTGTGTGTGTGTGTGTGTGTGTGTGTGTGTGTGTGTGTGTGTGTGTGTGTGTGTGTGTGTGATAATCATGTTGACATTTGAGAATGATTCTTCCTGTGAGCCATGCAGCTCTAAAGATCTATCCCCTGTTCGTCGTTTACAGTCATAAAACAAGGGTTAACAGAGCAGAGGACAAGGCTGCTCACTACTATAAACAACCAATAGATCTGTCAATAGATTTCTGTGTGTACTTATATGTCTCTGATTTACCACGAACAGAAGCTGTGCAAGTGACAGAAGAATCTTGGCTAAAAAAGCTATTTTAACTTGAACTTTACAAACCTGAACAAATTCCATAAAGTGACATTTACTTCTTTCTTTGAAGTGACTTCACAGCAAGGTAAAGTTGTTTTTTTTTGTGTGTGTGCCTGTAGCCTGACAGTCTAAAGATGAAGAAGAAGAAGAAGAAGAAGAAGAAGAAGAAGAAGAAGAAGAAGAAGAAGAAGAAGAAAAATTACTTATGTAATTTTAGTTAACACTTTATTCTGGTTAGGGTCACAGTGGTTTTGGAGCCTATCCTGGGAATGCTGGGACTGTGGCAAGAATACACACTGGATTGGAGACCAGTCTCGCACGCACGCACGCACGCACGCACGCACGCACGCACACACACACACACACACACACACACATTTACTTGTTCATGCACAATTAGAAACAATCAATATACTTTCATGTTTTTGCTTTCTTTGCTACTTGCTTTAGTTGCACGTTGAATCCTTAGATGAAGACGAAACGTGAACTTCCTCATAACATTAAATCATCTGATTTCTTTGCATTTAAAAAGGTTTTCAACATTTTTCAATTGTACAATAATTAAAAAGATATTACTGTCTATGGTGGAAGACTTGAAAGCTAGAAAAATGATCTGGAGTTCATTTTAAATGAACACTTTTGTCCTTTCAGTCCAGCTGTGATTGTTGATGTGAAAAGATCTTGTAAAGACAGCGAAGAGGAAGATAATAAAGTGTAGGTGAAGAAAAAAGAAAGTGGGATGTAGAAAGATACTTGGTGTTTTTACTTGCCTCAGAGACAGGGGCAACACAGTGTGATTAATTCCTGTCTGAGGGTGTCCTACTTGATCTGTCTGTGTGCGTGTGTGTGTGTGTGTGTGTGTGTGAGTGTGTGTGTGTGTGTGTGTCTGTCTGTCTGTCTGTCTGTCTGTCTGTCTGTCTGTCTGTCTGTCTGTCTGTCTGTCTGAACAAACAGGCAATGTTAGTCATACAGTAGTGGTCTTTGGTGTGTTAAATTATCTAGACTAGATAATTATCTAGATTTTTTTTTTTTTTCAGATTTATTCAACATAAAATATCCAGCTGTATGAGTCATATCCTGTGAAAGTATTTTTTTGTCAGGTATCCTTTGACTTTTGAGACAAGATATCAAAGAAATCATTCAAGAAAGATGCCAATAAAACCAAATGAATCAAATTAGCAACAAGAAAGGTAAAAGTAATATACTTTTAATTGTTCCTAAAAGAAAAAGCTAAGAGGAAAAATGTATATAAGGATGTTAAAGGTACATAAGTGCATTGCTGAACCCAGGAAGCTCTTCATAGATGAAGAATACATCAAAGAAACATTTTGTTTAGCAAAAACTTGTTGTTGAACAAGGAATGTTAGAATGATGTTGTTACTTTCAATGAAAGCATGGACAAGAGTTTGGACACTTTTAAATGATCTGGTGGGATATTGCAAATCTGTTGGATTACAAAAGGAATCATGCTGATTTAAACCAATGTATGGCACCACAAAAATATTGACATTTGCTTGGGAAAGCAAAAAGGATTTGCCAGAATTATCAAAGATCAATTTCGCCATCCGGTTTGTAAATTTACCAAACATCAGGAAAATCTGTGTGCAAAGATTTCAAATACAGATCTAAATTCTATGATGGTAATAGTTCTGAGAGCTCACAGGCAATTCCAAGCACTGCTTGAAGAGGTGGAATGTGCATGCAAAGACATACCGCATCACTGCAGAGTCAGATGGTGCAGCAATGGGAAAGTGGTTGAGTGAGTGGTTTGTGAACTGAGCTGATGCAATCAAAATATTTCTTGTTAAAAAGTTGACCGGCATTACCCAGAACCCGAAGGACATCAGGTGGCCTGAAAAATGTATGTTTTTGACAGGCATTACAATACACAGTACACTTAAATATGCTGGAGAAACAGTCTTAGAGCTGTCTGATTTGGAACTTTATTCTGTCCAGCAGACATTTCACTTCACTACTGCAAAATATGAGACAGATAACATTACCATGCACACTCACCAGCCTCTTTAATATGAACATTTGTACATCTGCTCATTCATGCAATTCCCATATGGTAAAAAAAAATCATATGGTAGCAATGAAATTTATAAAGTCCTGCATATACAGGTCAAATGTAATCCAATGTAATCTCAGGGACTTTCACTGTGGAATTGTTGTTTGAGACAGATTGCAGATTATGCCAGTTTGAGTGTTTTAGAACCTGCCGATCTCTTGGGATTTTCACACATCAAAGTTTAGAGAGAATGATATACGCAAACATTATCAATCAAGTCACATGCAGCTCTGTGGGCAGAAATGTCTGTATTTTCTGTGTTCAACTGTTTTTCAAAATTTTTGCCCCTAATCTTCAACTGCTTAACTTTCTAATCTTCAAACTTTTTCCTCTGTAACCTCATATTATGGGTTCTTGACTGGCAGTAATGGAACCTTCTGTGCTCTTCTAGTGTAGTAGTTTATCCATCTTTCAACATGAACTGAAACTGGAGTTGCTTTTCTGCTCACCATACTGTAGATACAAAGAGTGCATGTTTGAGTTACTGTAACCTTCTTGTCAGCTCAGATCATTTCCGTCTGAGCTCTCTCATCAAGAAGGGGCGGTTCAATAAAGAACTGTAATGAATACACTGTTGACCTTTCATGGACATCATGCAAATACTGAATGAAACATGTTATTTGACACATAATCAGCAGTGCAGTATGTCTTTTTTAACCACCTACAAATTATGATCTGTCATAAAATATTTTTCATGTTTTATTTTATATACATTTTAAATTGTGCCCAGATACACATCTGCATTTAAAAAAAAGGATAATAATAATCATCACTGATCTGATATTAAAATATAAGAACATTGAAGTCAAGACTGGTATTATTACAAATGAAAGAGCAGTTATTATTTAATCAAAATGTATATTTAATTTGGTGAAACAGAAAAAACAATATTGCATGGATGTAATTTTCCCTCTTGCACACACTTCCACTAAAATCCTCTTTTCATCTCCATCTATAAACATTTCAGTCCCTAGTGAAACTCACAAGCACCTATTTACTACTGAGCCTTGATCTGTTTTAGTGCATATTATTTGCCTTTGACTGACTCTGTATCCTCCAGACAGAGTGCACTGTAAAGAAAATTAGACTTACAAATGCCACAGCAGAACTGTACTGATGTGCTTTTTTCACAGTTCCTGGGCCATTTACAGCTGCTAATCAGATGAAGAGGTTTTTGGTGCAGTGTTTCAGAGTGCACAGTGAAGGAGAGTATAAGGATAAGGAAGGGCTTAAGTGGAAAGAGTTAAAAAGTGGAAAGGGGAAATCATGCTCTCTGGCAGATGGCTCATAAAGCTAAAGAAAGTATTTAATTAGTTAATGATTAACAGGGTAATTTTTTTTAGTGCTGTTAATAGGACATGGTTTACATACAGTACATAGGGATGTTTTGCATGTGACTATGTTAGGATTAAATCACAACTCAGTATGGTTATTTTCAGTATGGTTGATAAAATTATTTTAAAATACAATTATTTTACTTCATCTAAAGGCCACAAACCTGCCAACATCCCTTAACAGTGGAATATTGAGTACAACACAACTGCCCCAAAAAATCTATGATATAATACATTTTGAACAATTACAACTTTCTCCAGCTTTTATCATTTACAGTTTCAAAAATGAGACAAACCTCATTAATAGTTTGATTACACTGCAAAGACTGCAAAAGTGTGAGAGACTCATTAACAAGTATAGATTTTTATTTTATTATTATTTTTGTTGTTGTTGTTGTTACATTCAAAATAAATACTACAGGATAAAGGGATTGGTCTTCAGTAGAGTAAATACTCTTTGCTATATTCATTCATTCATTTTCAACCGCTTATCCGAACTTCTCGGGTCACGGGGAGCCTGTGCCTATCTCAGGCGTCATCGGGCATCAAGGCAGGATACACCCTGGACGGAGTGACAACCCATCGCAGGGCACACACACTCTCATTCACTCACACACTCACACACTATGGACAATTTTCCAGACATGCCAATCAACCTACCATGCATGTCTTGGACTGGGGGAGGAAACAGAAGTACCAGGAGGAAACCCCCGAGGCACGGGGAGAACATGCAAACTCCACACACACAAGGTGAAGGCGGGAATCTTTGCTATATTTTTTTCTCTAATCATCCTGCTAGCTGTCAATATAAAGCCAGCTGACTGTAAAAATTTATTTCACAGCTATCTTTAGTGGACTAACATCTAACAGTATGTTGTTTTGTATTTTTGTACTTTAAAGTTGGTGAGATCAAGTGGAAGTGAGTCATTTGAGTGAGTCAGATGCATTTAGTTTGTGTATTTTCACAGATGTGTGTCTTTTATTTTCCTTGTGTTTGAGCTGCTACATCAATATAAGCCAGCTATTTCACAAACACTGTGTCATAAAGTGTGATTAATTAAGCAATTACAGTACATTATTATTTGCAGACTGAGCAAGGTGCTGCTTTCAGTCACTTTTCAGTGCAATCTACTTTTCTCATCCTTTAACTTACAGCAGTTTCAAGGATTTCTTCTAGCCAATCGCTCAGATGAAGCTCACCATCATTTGATGAAATGATACTTATAACCTTACAGTACTGTTTGATGTGCACAAATAAGTATTTTTTATGGGGATGCCATTAAGGTGCAATGGGTAATATTACTGTCTCACAGCTCCAGGGTCACTGGTTTTACCCCATGACCCTGCCCAGAATAAATCATTTACTGTGAGGGAGTGAGCGGGTGAGTGAGCGAGTGAGTAAGTGAGCAATTGAGTGAGCGAGTGAGTGAGAGGACAATAATACAGCACATTACTTGAAGTTTGAGACACAGTTCACACGCTTCTTGATTGAGTATCCAATTACAATAATCAATGCGAAACATCTTGCATTAAGGAATGCTCATATTCACATGGTAACAGATTATTCAAAATTTATTCTTAATTTATGCATTCATATATAGCTTCGTTGCATAAATGACTTTGATTTCTAGGCTACCAGCAGCATTTAGATCTACCACAAACAAGATCAGACCACTGACATAATATTCTTTGACTGCCTATGTCAACTCATGTTTAAATTATTGCAGAGAGCTGCACAATGTTCTTCCTTCCCTCCTGGTGAGTGCAGTCAAAGCTATACACGATTTGATTGTATTAGATCACCCAGTGTGATGAGACATAAACTATAGAACATATAGGGAGGTGAAAACATTATATTATATTATATTATATTATATTATATTATATTATATTATATTATATTATATTATATTATATTACCAGCACATCCCCCAGAAACTTGATCAGATCTGAGGAATTTGGAGGCCAAGTCAACACATTTGTCAGCTGTTAGCCAGCATGAACTTTTTCCAGCAATCTGTGCTATAGAAGCTCTTCTATGAGGCCAGACCAGACAGGCTAGTCTTCACTCTAACATGCAAGATTGAGCTTGGGTAGACCTGAAACTATCAATAGTTCACTATGTGTTCTTCCTTGGACTGCTTACTGTTGCTACTAAGATTCTGGAGATGCTCTAACCCAGTTGTCTTGCCATCACAATTTGGCCTTTTTCACAGTCATCAAGATCTTTATGTTTGCCCATTTTTCATTTTTCTAACATTAATAGATTAACAGAACTGATTGATCACTTGTTGCCTAATATGTCCCAATCAATGTTATTAATGTCAGTGGCTTTTAATGTTATGGATGATTGTTGTGTCTATATCTAATCTTACTATTGCCTTTGAAATTGATCTAGTTGCCTTTTCATTAAGAAATGTTAATGAAGTTAAAGATGTTTTTGTCTTATTTTGATCTGAATCCTCTGAATCTGTGCTGTTGAACTCAACTGCTCAACTATGCTGAATCCTAAACAATTCCTAATTCACTGCCATCATGACCATATTTACAGTAAATATCCTTAGCACACTCTCCAATTTTTAGCGTAACTTGTTTGAAATCTTGATCCATATCACTTCTTTATAGACATCTGTGGAAGTATCAATCAGCTTCTTCTATTATTTATTGTTTCTTCTTGAAAGAAAGAAAGAAAGAAAGAAAGAAAGAAAGAAAGAAAGAAAGAAAGAAAGAAAGAAAGAAAGAAAGAAAGAAAGAAAGAAAGCAAAAATCAATACTGGCAATCAAGGGCACACAGGAAGCTTTGCTGCCTAAGATGGACTGTGTCATCTGTTCCCTAGTGACCTGCCTACAACAGAATGCTTTACCCAGAATAGCTGTGACACATGAAGTTAAAGCAGCAGTAAACTGAAGTTTTTTTTTTGATGGTGGATTTAGATTTGTGACATAAGGTAAACGGAAAGTCCTTTCATTGAGGCATTTCCAAAATTAGAAGGTCAGAATCAAAGAGGTCACAGAGGTTACAAACACAGAGCTCACAAGGTGGAGCTAGAGCAGGCGGTAAGGAAAGCTACAAGGTTGTGTGTCTATTATTTAAAAGATTTAAAAGGTAAAAGATACCTCAGATTTGGATTTCGAATAGAATAGACTCACAAATGCATTACATCGTAAGTGCTTTCATAAATGTCAGACAAAAGGCCTAGTCCTTAAAAAAGGGTCTAATATTATTTTTTCCTAATATTTCTGATATTTTTGGATATCTCCCCTTTTCTGCTTTCTTTTATTGTTTTCTTTTCTTTTAAGGCAATGCTTTAAGAAACAGGACATTTAACTATAGCTTTATATACCAAATTCACCTTTGTGTCATTTGTTCATTTTGCCTACATATACCCTATCATATGGTAGATTTATGGCATATGTGTTCTGCCATCATCCTACTTTGGGAGTGATACACAACGCTTACAGCCAACACAGATATTTTTGGTGTAAGGACGCGTTAAACTTAGACTGAACTAAATCACAGACCCCATCATGTGCAGGGGCAAACTATTGCGCATGCGCAGCGTACACCACGATAAACGAACGAATGAATGAATGAATCCGGAATCAATCAGTCGATGATTCAATGTATCAATACATCATTTAATCAGTGAACTGAAACATTCAAAACGGTTACACATTAAAAAAATCTAAATATGAAATCTGTATAGTAAACAAATGTGTTCTCTTGACTGCAGATTTCATTGTCGAAATTCCCAATTTTATAATTCATTTCATAGCTTTGTGATTCGGTTAGATTCTGTAAGCTCCGACTCACGCGCGCCCCCGTCTGATATATAGGAAAAACTGAGAGAATGTGTGTGTGTGTGTGTGTGTGTGTGTGTGTGTGTGTGTGTGTGTGTGTGTGTGTGTGTGTGTGTGTGTGTGTGTGTGAGAGAGAGAGAGAGAGAGAGAGAGAGAGAGAGAGAGAGAGAGAGAGAGCACTAGCACCAGTTCAGCGGCAGGCTCGACACATCAGTGTGCTCGACTCTCTTGCTGTGTCTCGGAGCTCCAGTACACACGATCCGACTCCGACAGCAAGGTTTAAAGCGACTCGGATCTCAGTGCGCCTGCAAACGCGACTCCGCTTTTTCTTTTTTTTCCAGCTGTCTTGAATGTTACACTGAAAATGGCGATCTGCACTCAGTCCTCGGGTCTCTTCTGGCTCTTCTCTGTGCACACGGTGTTGATTTTCTGTGTGTCCTGGCCCGGAACGGAGACGCTCCGCTTCCCGCAGCACTACACGTAAGTGAACTCAGTACGCGGTTCTCGGGGGCGGACAGGTGGCTTTAGCGCGTCACCGGCTTAAGCGCGAGACGCTTTTTAAATGTCGCACCGTACGCGACACGGAGGTGTGTGTTTGTGCGCGCGCGCCTATGCGTGTGTGTTATGGTAGAATGAATCCCGTCTCCCATGGTTCATCTTGGTGCTTGTAGCCTACGACGCGCTCACCATCTCTAGTCATTAACATGGTGTTCATGAGCGACTCACAGGTGGCCGCCGTTACCGAATGACTCGCGCCTTCAATTATTGATCAGAGCGCCGTGTTTTTGCTGACACGTTAGCAAGCGTGGCGATGGAGAGAAAGCACGAAAGCTGCCTTGTGTATCAGCTACTTTTAACACACACACACACACACACACACACACACACACACACACACACACACACACACACACACAAACACACACACGCTGTTTGTACACTTTTAACACCAGAGTTTCAGCTGTCCAAGCCCTTCATGTGTGCCACATCAGGTACTGAGCTTGTTCTAACACAGGGACTGGAGGTACTTTCAGTGCGTTTATTGTAGAGTCTGAGATTAGTTTTTCTTTTGTAAAATTCTAGTTTATACATTCACAGCGGTTTACATTTCGACCTGAGATATAGTCTAATAAACTAATAATTACGTGATTGTTTTTTGACTCCTGCACTTTGGGTATCTTGTTAACCAGTTTATATGATGGTTAAAATTAATATTATTGAGAATATTCCAATGAAGCATGACCATGAGCCTGTTTACATGCAGGACCATATATATGAATGTCATTTAAAAGTGAAGAACTGGGACGTACATTGTAAATACGGTAATACACATTCATATTGACACCCACTGACTTCAGAAATAGAAAGTCAGAGACTGGGTTTAAGTCATTCAGGCTGCTGGGTCTGACTTGTGGAGGTTCTGGCTGTGTGCCAATGTGCTTCTGGGTTCTTACTCAGAGCAAAGCAAAGCAAAGCTGTGTTCAAACTCTAGTCAAGAATATTGACAATCTTCACAAATTAGAGATAAACCAACAGCACTGTTTTCCACGTTCGGTGAATATGTATATATATATATATATATACAAACAGGTATGATACAACATAGTATAATATTTTATGATATAGTTAGGCATTTTGTGCTATACTGAGAGAACACTCCTTTAAGAGAGAGAGGATTTGACCTCATTGTACAAACAACAGGTGTGTTTGTGAGTGGGTGGGAGTGTGTGTTTGTCGTTTTGCTCTACAAGGCCTTCTCAGAGCTCAAATTACGCAGCTGTTTGATAGTTGGATCCCTCTCCCCTTAAACAATGCTAGTTTCTATTGCCAAGTATGCACATTATTGCTATTAAGGTTGTATTGCATTATTTTCTGGCAGGTATTGCAAGCACAGTCGTTGAATCTCTGAACAGCTTTCCTTCTCCTGATCACACTTTTTCCACTTCATTGTTAATCACATTTATAATGTACACACTTGGAGATACATATACGTTCCCCTGACATTAATTTGCTCTCCTCGTGGTTGGAAGCATATTTATCAAGCTCAAATTTATCCACTTTTTCATGTTAATATGTGTAGAAATACCAGATATTCTGATGACCAGCTATTCCTTGAGTGTATCGTAGCCTGCTGGCTAGTTCTAGAAATGTGTCACATTACATAAAAACATTTAAATAACATACGTAACATATAAATAATAAAGATAACATCTAAATAATTCTGTTGGAGTAGCTAGTTCGCTAGTTCTGTTTTTGAATAACCAAGGATATTTCTCTTGAGGTAGCTATCAGGGTTTTTAAAGAGTTTTGTTTGAGGATTTTCCGTTTGGTAATGTCAGATTTTGGTGATTTTATATTTTTGTATTTTGTAACAAGCAACAAGCACCATAGCTTAGAATCTCTGTCCTTGCAGTAAAATTCCTTCTGTAATATAAGCAATTCCTCACATTATCATTCTAAAAGTCTGCTTAATATTCATTGCTAGTTAGTTAGCTAAAAAAATATATCTTTGTTTTGTTTTAGTTAATTTAGTTTAGTGTAGGTTGTAGCTGGTGCTGTGATATCAGTTCTCAGTTGGTCATCTTTACACTGCTAATTGCTAAGATAGTCTTATGAAAGTGTAAAGCAAACTTATAATAAACACCACGGGTACAACACTTTAGTCCTGTAGACTAGTACTGTAGAGCATGAATACAGCCTGCTAACATGCAGTTACATTCATGTGACTATATTACAAGCAGACAGATCTTTTTTGATGTTTGGTTATTGATAATACTAATTGTGATGCACCTTGATTTCATCTCAAATCTGTTGGTGGAGTACTAGGTTTGTAGAGCTTTTTCAGGGTCGGCCGTTCAGACTTCGAACATTGAGCTCTCCATGGTCCCGAAGGTCAACCTGGATTTAAAGAACAACATATGAATCAAAGATATGGCGTTAATTTAATATAAAAAATATATTTAATATATTTATATATTTATATATATCATATGTATTTTCATTTACTCGGGTGCTTGTACTTTCTACTATTTTTTGCTCGTAATTTAATTTTATTTTCATTCACGTTTCCGTTTACTTTGCTCTTTTTTCCAAGCAAGAAAAGTAAAGTTTTATGCAAATTAAGGGTGGGATAAAACCCTGTATTGGTTCTAACCCCAACCGTAGGTTCTTAACAAACATACCTTCTCTAGCCAATCAATAAGATGGAAGTAGATGACGCCACTGATGCGCGACTCTACCGTGTAGCGTCTGAACCTGTCTTGAGTAAGTGAGAATATGGATGATTATGGTCAGCTGTATGTAAACTATTTAAATATATATGTCACCTTTAGTTGACTTGCTTGTGCAAGAAATCAGTTGTAATTTGTCTAAAATGCTTCTTAAATGTTCCAGTTGTTTTTATGCATGTAGGAGCTTCAAAGTGTAGGATGAAGTTAGTGACATTGCTTCCCAGAGCAGCAGAGTACTGAAGTTGTGCTTCCAGAGATTGAGTGTATGCTGTGGCCGTAGGCACAGAATACGACAGCCATTAATCCAAAGTTTTAAACTACATGCAGCAAATAATGGAATAAATGTGTTTTCATTCAATTTATAGCATCATTCTACAATGCTTACATCTAATAACCCTAAATCCTTCTGCAGCTTTCATGGTGACATGCAACTCCATAACGATGCTGAGCTATATCTAGCACACAGAGAACAGAGATAAGAGTCTAGAAATAAATTACAATTTAAAGGTTTATTTTGAGTTTTTCTATTGTTTCTATTGATTCGGACAAGAAGCCATTGTTATAACATGATTATACAGTGTGCACTCTTTCTGGTCTTAATATAAAACAGCAATAGCCACTGCTTCCATAAAGCTTTATTTTCTTTCTTTCTTTTCTAAAAAAATGTAGCAAAAAAACTACCCCAATGGGCAGAAGCAAAGGTGAAGTGTCACATACTTTTAAAACATTACACAAAAAACTGTATTTCACAAATCAAACAAGTACATTGTGTATCATCAATAACACTTCTGTAATGGCTGCCCTGAGTATTAAGATTCTGACCAAGACTTTGTTGAAAGCTTTTGTTGTCTTTCCTGGTGTTTTGGAAGCAGTGTTTATTCTTCTTTTTCCACAGCCAGTCTGCCTCTGGAAAACGTCAGAGTAATACAGCCGACTTTCATATACTCTTAAAAAACTGCAAATCTAACTTTTTATAAAGATACCACCAGCATACACAGCCATGCCCTGATCACTGCTTGAATGCGTCCGTCTCTGATCCTGCGGCCCCTGGCCTGGTATCTGACTGACCTGTGCTTGTGGATGCATGATTCTGATTAAGAATTTGGCAAAATACAGAGAGAAAAGCAACAATAACACTATGCTAATGATGGTATAATGATGCACTATGATCAAGATCATACTCTTTAGCGTACTAAAGGGAAGTTTAACAGGATATTACAATAGACATACATACAAGAAGTGTATTAATCAAATTTCAAATTGAAATTTTCCAAGATAAATTCATATCGATTACAAATAACCATGCATAATCATCTACTTGTTCAAGACAGGTTCAAGCACTAAAACCCAGAGTCACGCTTTAGTGACGTCATCTACTTCCATCATATTGATTGGCTATAGAAGGGCTGTCTGTCGAGAACCAGAAGATTAATGGAGACTTTTATTATGCTCCTAATCTGCATAAATCTCTTCTTGTGACTTTTGATTTAAATTACGAGCAAAAAATAGAAGAAAGGGCAAACAGAGTAAAGTATGCAAGGGAAATAAAATTAGATTTAATCTCCTAGTATTTTGTGTACTTTATTATTTATTTATTTATTTATTTTATTTTTTCATTATTTAAATTTTTTTTATTCAATCCTATGATTCGCGCATATTCGCAGCCTCAATACTATCATTGCCATGGAAAAAGCATCACTTTCTGTGGTATGGAATTGAAATCACTTTACAGTTATTTCTACAGTAGTACTGTATACAATTCAGTTGCCCTTTAAAGGTAATGTCCTAATCATATGAGGTAACCCTGGAAGCAGGTTAACAGCTTGACTCATAGACTCTTTTCTTAGACTTTCTCTAGAGCCATGTTCACACTTCTCTGCTTTGTTCAGAGAGCACAGCGATCATTGTAACTATAACATTGCAGCTGTAGCTGTGTAACTGTTAAGCATAACCATTAGTTATGCCCAGTAATCATCTGATTTGTGCCCAAATTCTATCCTTGAAAGAAGTTGAAAGGAATGCTGTAGCATCACTTTTTGTTTGTTTGTTTGTTTGTTTGTTTTTGACCAGCTGCATTCTGACCGTCGTGTAGCCTCTTGCTTTAGTATTACATGTAAAACATTTTTTGTGTGAGCATAGACAATCTAGTCTAAGCCTGTATCTTGATACAGTAAAGCTCTTCTTTCAACTCATGAGCTGTGTGTTTTATCCAGACACCAGGTGCTCTGAAATTCCCCTTGCCTCCAAGCTGCCAGTCTCTCTTTATGCTGAAATAGAGATGATGAAACCAAACATCATAGGCTTTAGAGCATATCTCCTGCTAGACTTACTGTTATACACAGGCGGTTAGTGTGCTTATAAAGAGCCTTTTTGATACAGCATTGTTATATACAAGCACTTAAACATGATCTATCTATTTATAGTGAACTGGGATATATACCGCCAGCACCAAAAGTACTGGCACCCACGGTATTGTATACATGGGTAAGAAGGTTAATAAGAAAAAATGACATTGTGGCTAATTTGCTGGGTCCAAAATATACAGCTGTGCTAATTAATGGTAAAATATATCTTGGCCAATTTCACCCCAATCAGGCACTTTTGGTAACCATAAGCATATGATTGAATCTTTCACCACACTTCTTGACAGAATTGATGTAGTTCTTATACATTTTTGGCTTTCTGACATGGACTTTATCTAACTTTCTCACTTTTCCTTAAGAATCTGGAGATAATCTTCCTTCATCAACTTTCATTTGCTTTCTGTAAAGCACCAAATCCACAATGCTACCACCATTGTGTTTCATCTGACTACAGAACTTTTCTCCAAAAGTCTTGAAAACTCAAGACTACCATGTTCTTTACAAGTAAACAAAATGGCCTCCTAAATATATTATCATCTTAGTCTTTAGGAACAAAAGCCATTTTCATCCTATCACTCATCATTAATAAAAGCACTGCTTTTTAGCACTGTAGTAAGGACACCAAATTTGTACCAAGAAGGGATACACTTATTTCCAGGGATTTCAGAACAGCGTAACAGATATTGCGTCATCGGGCAGGCGTGGCCTATCTAACCATAACCGTAGTTTTTGGTTGTTGGTTTTTTTTTTCTTAACCGTAAGATAATAAAGCATAATACATATACAATATAAAATCTACCTGTATGACTGTTTTGTCCTTCATTATCCATCATTGGTATATTCTTTTTTTTGAAAGCGAACATCGACATTTACTAAATTCCACGTAAAGTGGGCGTGTTTCTGGAGGTCTTGGAAAAACGGCCACTTTACGTGGAATTTAGTGAATGCCGTACCAAGATTTTGTTTTTTGAGTAGTACGCAGTTTGGGAAATGGCAACCCTGAGAATATAAATATCCAGTCTGTGCGTTACTGTATTATAGAAGTGTAATTAGCATACATACCTTTTTTTTTGCTTACATTTACCAACTATTGCATAGAAGAAGCAAACCTCTTTCTTTTTATACGACATTCCTGTCTGCTCCAGCTGAATGAGTGAACAATGGAAGTAAGTATAAAAAAATCTAACTGAGTGACGCAGACATTACATTTCCATACATCCATACAGTATGCGCACGGCCACATACAGAGTAAACCCCCAATTTAGCACGTTGAGAATCTGTCGATGTTAAATAACACACACTTCACAGCACACAGCGCTCGGCCTCGTGGGCAGGATTAGTACACATCTAGCTTCAGAGAATATGCTGAAACAGTTTTGCTTAGTATTAAACAAAAAGAGCAGACATACAACAGGACACACCAGCACACACACATTCACGTGCACTGTGTATTGCTTGCGGTCAGAGGCGTTGTCACTAGCAGTTAGCATCAGTGGAGTGTGTAGCACACTGCTCCTTCTCTCAAGGGTTCTCTCCCTTCACTCGTAGTTGACCTTTTCTTAGCCGTTGCTTCTTCAGCATTGCTGCCTCAGTAAATCTTGTGTTGTTTTTGTGGTGCCTTGCTAGATGTAAATAACGTTGTTCCCACTTCAAGGTGTTCAACTGGCAAAGTAGGGAAGAAAAACAAAGACGTCATCAGAAAGTGTGTGTCTGAGCACGCTTTATGCTATCGCTAAATCACTTTTAAAGTTACAGGCCTGTGTTGAGCGACCATTAGTACTGTGCTACTATAGTGAACCTTAAACATTCAGGCAACAGCATGTAGTATAGCAAGTGTCTGATTGGCCTACAGGAAGAAGCTCTTCTTTATTCTTTCTCTGTTTGCTTTCCAGGAGCAGAAGCACTACCCAGACCACAATAGAGATATGAGCCCATTGTTGGTCCATCACTTGATCTTATCTTAAAGATACGTTAAGTTTATCAGTCAATCATCTAGGCTTTTAATATTATGAAACAATAGACAGGGAGTTATGTTTGGAAGTGGAAACATGAGCTCGCTCTTGGCCTTATCCTTTTTCTTCACAAAAAGGTCACAGTAGTTTTCAGTAAAGTCTGCCTGCTGATTGGTTAGCCGGGAATGGAAAAGTGTTGATAATTTGTTATGTGATATATCACAATATACAACACACTATGATTACCCTGGATACTTGAGCATATCATGTATTCACTAAGTCATTTTTAAGTCCTTAGCTCTTTTTATCTAGAGGCCAAAAAATGGAATTTGTGCTTGTTTGTGTTTTTGGGGTTTAAATGTTCAGTGTTGAGTTTTGTCATGTCTTTGTCATGTCACATGCCACAGTGGAGGTAAATAACTCATATGAAATTATATAAACTCAGGAATTCAGGAGCAAAATATTTCTAGAGAAGTAAATGGTGATATCAAACCCCAAAGCTTTCATAAGCAGCTAAAAGATTGAAATTGAAGGTGCAATTATCTGCAACCACTAAAATTCTGTATGAGGTTATGTGAACAGAGGTAAAAACACCTCACACAGTGTCCTAATTTTATATAAGACTAGCAATAAAAAAAATGTTTATCCTGATTGAAAATATCTATGTCGATTTCCATTCTGTTGGTGGAATGTACAGTGTACTGGTGAAAAGGGTCTTTAAATCATTTCAGGCTCTTTAAGCACTTTTTGAACGTCATTGAAATCATACAGTGGATTTTTGGATTATTTGTTTTATTTTAATTTTAATTAAAAGTTTTAAAAGTTGGTTTCCATAAATTATGCAGACACATAAAGGTTTTCTGGGTGACCCTGTTTCTCCTTTTCTGGAGTAGTTTTCACCTCCCAAAAACATGGCGGTAAATTGCCCTGTGTGGATAAGTGTGTGTGTGCGTGTGAGTGTGTGTGTGTGTGTGTGGGTGTGTGTGTGTGTGTGTGTGTGTGTGTGAGTGTTTGTGTATATCTGCCTCAGGCTCTGCACCCCTAAACCGGGATAATGTGGTTACTGAAGATGAATGAATGATAAAGGTTGTTAATACAAATCGTGATAAAGGATTTGGCAGTTATTGTGATATAAAAATGACATTTGGCAGCTGTAAGGTGGGGTTCATGTTAAAAATCCCACGTCTTAGCAGACTTTGTCTCCAGTTTCACCTCTGTGATTCTTTCTTTTGCTCATCACCCCATCCTTGTCATACAAATTAGGCTGACATTTTAAACTGACATTTATTTTGTGCCGCTGCGTTTGATGACACCAAGGCCGCTCCCTGTGCCGATGCAGGAGATGGAAAAAAGAGAAATTAGAGAAGGCCGCTATAGTCATCACAGTTTGGCTTAGCCAAATGCGATAAACGGTATGAAATTATGCGTGGGCGTTCTGATCTGATGCAGAGTGCTAGTATGAACTGGTGTGTAGACAGTGCTGGAGAGGTCTAATTGTGTTTGTATGTTATTAGCGCCGTCGTAATTGCTTTAATTGTAGTTCATGTGTCCTGTTTCGATGCACTTTCGCTGTGAGGTTTTTAGGAGAATGAGCGCGTATGAATCTGGGTTACATAAGATAATAAGAGAAACACCTAACAATGTCTTAAGCTACGTTGTGGGCTGTCGTGGGCTATTTTTTTTCCGGAAGCAATAGCCTGCAGTCCTTGGAGAAATGAAAGCACACTAATCTGCTTTGTGCTAAGTGCTTCAGGACTACCTATAGAGCTGTTAAAACCTGGTGATTGGTTTGTCTTTTACTTTCTCTAAATGCACATGTATGCAATTGTAAGGAGAAGAGTGAAAGATGAACCAACTAACTGTATTACATTTTTTTCCATTGCTTTAGGGCACCACATTTACGCTTGGTACACATGGTTGTCTGTAAAGGCTCTCCAAAGCAGTTCTGTCATTAAGTCCAGCTGAGCAATGCTCACAGTGTTGAGCTTCTTACATTTACATTTACATTTACATTTACAGCATTCGACAGACGCCCTTATCCAGAGCGACGTACATAAGTGCTTAAATCTCTAACATTGAATACATTAATGCTGGTTCACTAGGTTACATACTTAAGATACCATGAGTTTAAAACATTTGTTCAAAGTTACAATGAAAAAATGTCAAAGGTTGTATTTTTTTATTTTTTTTAAACGCAAAAGATAAGGAAAGAAGTGCTAGTTGAAGTGTTTCCTGAATAAGTAGGTCTTCTTAGACATGTATAGATATGGTGTACAGACATTTGGCAGATCAGGTAATACCTTTTGACTGGATATACACATCTGTTAGAGCAGCATGATTTAACTGCATTCAAGTCCTCTTGGGAAGTTCAGGAAGTCATAAGTACGGAAACAGAAAGATCTGAGTGGAATACAGTAGGTACCGTCAAAGTACGCGTTTTTGGCCGCACAGTCTGTATAGCATTAACATCCTGCAAACAGTTTTTCCCCACCCCCACCTCTGCCTCATCAAGTCAAGTGATTCTAAGGGTGTAAGAGATTTGGACACACACACACACACACACACACACACACACACACACACACACACACACACACACACAGTATCACTATCTGCATCTCCAACCATATTCAAACTCAAAGTTGTATTAATTATAAAACCTAGTTAGATATCAAGATTGTCTGCGTGCTTCGAGCATTCAGCAACATCACTCAAGTTTAATCTCAACGAGATTTAGCTCCTGCTCACTCCGTTGTACAACTGTACTATTAAACTATTAGCTTCATTTAAACCAGCGTAACCCTGACCAGGAATTCTGCTGTAAATGCACCGTGCAGTGCTGGAATTTCTCTTTTATTTTTTATATCTACGCTTGTTTATGTCAGAGTAAAACAGTTTAATTTTCAAACGTATGCCCTGTTCTATCTGAATAATACATTCATATTCAGTTACATCCTTGACGAGATGATGTTAGTCATTATGTTCATACATCCAGCGACTCGCAGAGATCCTTCATTTTCAACTGAAAACTTCCAGCGACATGTGAGACAGCAACTTTTTTTTGACTAAAAGTGGGCGTGTCCGGCGACGCAACAAAGTTAGTTAACTTTATTCAAATATGGAGCGAATTGGCACAGCGACTACGAACAAGGAGTGAAAACGGTATAGAGCACTGTTTTCATTGATGTTTCTTCTTCATCTCGTTTGATATGATGCTTACAGTATATACACTGCTGAATTTTATATACCTTGTTTCGCCACCCACTCCTAAATATTGTTACTATGGCAACCAGTAGTAGGAGCTCCTACTGAAGACTTTATAGTACAGTGACTAGCAATTTTAAAGAGTACCATTCAGTTTTTAGGGCTCCATAATTTAGTTTGTGTTGATGACTTAATAGTGAATCCATTATTATATTATACTTTTTTTTTTACTGTAGATGCATTATGAAGTGTGTGTTTGTCAGGATGTGTGAATTCACAAGACTGATGTTCACCTTCTCCCTTGTCTCGCTCTGTCTGTCAGTCCTCCTGTATGCATCAGCAGAATTTTGGTAGACATCTTATTGTGTTAAGTGCTTTTGGGAGTGTTTGTGTGTGTGTGTGTGTGTGTGTGTGTGTGTGTGTGTGTGTGTGTGTGTGTGTAGGAAGAGATATACTGTGCTGAAGTGAGTACACTTGATGTCGTAATTCCTGTGTTGGCTCCGTTTAGTGCTGCTTAGGGTAGCACTTGTGTCAGCAGTGGACTTTTTTTTATTGCAAGCAGTCGAGAGAGAGGGAGGGATAGGGAGAGAGAGGAGAGGGAGAGAGAGAGAGAGAGAGAGAGAGAGAGAGAGAGAACGATTGGGGAACAGGGAAATCTAAAATAGGAGCTTTAGATGCTTGATCGGAGAAGAGAGTGAGAGTAAATGTAGCAGAAACACACACGCAGTTGGTTTTTACCATGTTTATGAGTTGCTTCATTTGGTGTGTATTACTGTAGCTAAATGATCTTATACTTTGACCTTAAAGTAAACTGTTTGGCTGTTTTAGTAATTTATTTATTTATTTTTGTGAAAAACACTTTTCATTTACGGGGACCTGCCAAATGTCCCCACAAGGTCAACACAGTCACATGTTTCTGTTATGCTGTGGATATTTGGTCTTCACCAAACCTGGTGCTAAAAACCTATAAAACAGGATGCTATTATGTTAATAAAATTGTCTTTGGACACACACACACACACACACACACACACACACACACACACACACACACACACACAAACACACACATTCTATAAGTGTGTTCTAAGGCTGCATAGTGTAGATAAGCCTAATTTTCACACTGCAGGCCCTGGTTGTAAATCTCAGACCATTAAGGACTTTTAGATAAAGCTGTTAAAAGGTTCCTGTCACACTGCAACATTAGGTTGTTGTCTGCCGACGTCTGATACCTTCAACGTGTGAAAATACCCCATTGACAGTGAATGCATTTCTGTAGATATAGCCTGCAAATAGGAAATGTGCCACTATCACTTAAATTGGCAACACACTGCACACTAGTGTATATCAGCTTAAAATATTACACAATGAAAAGTCAGGCCATTTAAGAATTTCTGGAGTTAAATAACATCATGTAAAACTAAGATTATTCTTATCAGTCCAATTTTTTGTGTTTTGTGCAATAAGTATCA
Organism: Tachysurus fulvidraco; assembly: GCF_022655615.1. Classification (NCBI taxonomy): domain Eukaryota; kingdom Metazoa; phylum Chordata; class Actinopteri; order Siluriformes; family Bagridae; genus Tachysurus; species Tachysurus fulvidraco. The sequence continues at coordinate 21,779,109 of NC_062522.1, forward strand.
ACTCTACACAATATGACATTGCCTTGAAATCTTGGTATGTTTACTAAAATATAATCTATTATATTACCAGATCTGCCAAACTGCCAATTAAACTAATTTTATACACTTAAAACTCTCCAATATTATTGTTTTAATCTGTTGTAAAACTTAAAGGTATTGTATAAGACAGGTTTTAAAGTTTCGTGCAGTTTTATCAATTCTACACAACACTCTGCACTGCCGAGACATTCCAGTGACATTTACTCCAAATATATTATATTACTAGTACTGCCAAAAATCATAAAGCATTTTAAATAACAAGCCTCTGCAGTTTAACATTAAACATTTTTAAACTCTTTATTATTAACTTTAATTAGCTTTAAAGGCAGGGTCTCCGATTTTTGAGAAATGCTTCAGAAAACTGAGTCGGGCCGAATACTAAACAAATATCAAAACAAACGTGTAGCCAATGAGCAGAAAGGGGCGGGTCTTGTCAAGATGGGCGGAGAGAGTGTTCAGTGCGCATGTGTGACATTAGCAGAAAGCGGTTTTAAGATTGACATGGAGGATAAAAACAAAGAAAGAAAGCAAAGAAATGCTTACGTTATCGCAAGAAGTAGGATGTGTTAATATAAGATCAGCTTTCCAGCGCTGGAGAGAACTGAAGGAGCGGGAAGTTGGTGCATATTCACAGATTGGAGTTTCCCGAGTCAATAACTCCTGAGCTAAACACTGTTACTACACAAATAACACCTCTTTTCTATCGTAGTAATGTAGAGAGGCAGCTACAACTGCGTTTTGCTAGTAACAGCGTTTAGCTCAGGAGTTATTGACTCAGGAAACTTGAAACTAATACAGTATATGTCGTCCTTTGCATGATTTTTGCTTGTTTGTTTATCTGCAATCGTATTGTTCTTCCCTTCAGCTATGATAAAGACACATTTCTTTCCATTAGTTGCCTGGATTTCGTATGTATGTGTGGGTGGAGCTATCAATACAGGGGTGGGGCCCATTTGGGTTAGGGGCGTGTTTGTTTTGGTGATTTCAAATGTCGACATTGGCTTTCAAACATCGGAGACCCTACCTTTAATTAAGTCAAGGTAAATAGAAAATATGTTTTTCTTGGCTAACAGTAGGCTAATTGGCTAATTGTATTAACATTAACATAAGTTAGCCTGGTTTTTTTAGGGAAGCTGAACCCAAACCAAATGGTAAAAATAATCTGTTTTTGGTTTTCGGTAAAGAGAAAAAGATTTCAACCTAAAAAGACAACGTAGCATCAAATCACTTGCTATCAGAGATATATTTAGAAATAATTGAAAGAAGAACATTAAAATGAATTCTAATTTCATTCCTGTTTAAAGTGAATCGTGTCCGTGGTTGAGATTAACTAGGGGAAAAAGTGACTGACCTCTTCCAAGAAAAAGGGTTGATTCCATACCAGAGGGTTTTGTATACAGGCTTCCATCAGCACACGGCAGTAATATGAGCCATCCAGTCTCTCCATGCTGTAATTCCCACAATAATCACTGCTGAGATCAGATCCCGCAATGTGCAGATAAGCTGCCAAGTCATCAGTTACACCGAAAGCTGTCACAGCTAACTAAGGTTTGTGGGAAGTGCAGGTGCTACAAGCAAATGATGACAATTTACCACATCCTGTCTCCTAGACCTGGACGTTGAAACAGTTTTTCTGGGTAAAACCATCTCTTTGTCAAATACAATGAATACAGGGACAGGACGAGTTCTTTGACGAGAGAAATATTAAACCAGAACACTTATTTCAATCCAAAAAAACCAGAATCCGAACCCAGGCCACATGAAAATCATTTAGTAAACTTGGATATATTTCATTCTGGCCTGTGTCCTGCAAATCATCTACTGATTTACACAGTTGGGGAAAAAAATAATAACAGTAATAATACTTTTCCTTAATAATGTGTAGTTTTGACTTAACAGACTTCAACAAAATAGATTAATCCTAGTATGAATCTCCTGGATTTTACCTTACAATTCACAGTTATAGACAGAATATGATTTATAATCACACTCTTCTTCCCAGATGAGGATTATTTCCCCTCATGTCTGGTTTCTTTCAAGGTTTTTTCCTCATTATAAACTCAGGGTGTACAATTTTAAAAATGTGTCCAAAAATATATTAATCCTAAATTGGTCATATTTTCTAACTAATTATATCCTAAATTTATATATTTTTGTAAAGTTGCATTGTAGCAGTGTCTGTTATCTAATCACTATACAAGAAAGTTACATAAAATATTAAAAAACTTTCCAACTAAACATTTCAAATTCAGCCCAAAGTGTTTTACAGTGCGAAAGAAAATGAAAAACAACCAATAAAAAAGGTCCTAAAAAATTGGAAGAAACATAAGGTAGTCAAAAATAAAACATGAACGAATACAAATAGGAATACTATATACTATAAATTGGCATTATTAGCAGGCAAATATTAATACACAAATATAAATAGCACTGACAGATCAAAACTAAGTATAAAAATATAAAACATGTTTTTTTTATAAATTAAAAATATCTAATATAAAATATGTAAAAATAGAGTAACTGTCCAATAGTTTAAAAAATCTAACAGGAAACAGAACAAAACATCGGGATGTGGTAGCCTAGTGTTTAAGACGTTGGACTACTGATCGGAAGGTCATGAGTGCGAATCCGAGTTTCACCAAGCTGCCACTGCTGGGCCCCTGAGCAAGGCCCTTAACTCTCAATTGTATAAAGTGAAAATATGTAAGTCACTCTGGATAAGGGGGTCTGCTAAATGCCATAAAATGTAAATGTAAAAAAATGTAAAACAAACAACATGGATAAATGAGGTGTTTTCTTTTAAAAACACCAAATGTTATGCATGTCTGATGATGAATGTTTAAAAGAAATGGCTGCATCCCAACTCTTATTATGTTTCATCCATTGAAATAAAGAGATTTTAGGCATTCAGAGAAGTTTGAAGGTGCTGCATCAGTTCACATCAGTTGTTAACTTTCTCTCTCTCTCTCTCTCTCTCTCTCTCTCTCTCTCTCTCTCTCTCTCTCTCTCTCTCTCTCTCTCTCACAGGATGATGCACTGGGCGAGCTGTATAGAGAAGGAACTGGACAAAGTTCTTCCACAGGTCACAGGAGTCCACCAGTTGAGAACAGTAAGTCTTACAGCTTGGCTGTTACACTTACAGTAATGGATTAGCAATTTATTCTAACGCTGTGTTCACACATACAGCGACTCACAGTGATAAAGCAACCAGAGATCCTTCATTTTCAATGAGAGCTGAAAACTTCTGATTACAAATGAGCAACGGCGACTGTTAGAGACTAGTGGGCGTGTCCAATGACGCGACAGAACTGAGAAAAGTTTCAGCGCAGCAACTAGCAATGAGAGTAAAGACAGTAAAGCGCACAAGAGCACACACTGCTTCTCCTTCACCTTGCATAGCGCTGATACATTGCTGAATTTTATATACAATCGCCAAAACTCCGTTTGCATTTTCGTGGCAAGAAAACTAATTTGTTGTCAAGTGGAATGCTAGTTGCACCATCTACTGATAAACATTATTACTATGTCAACCAGTAGTAGCCTAGTACAGTGACTGGTGATTTGAAGAAATCACTGTATTGAACATAGCTTAAGTACAATGAGAACAATCAGGATTTTTTACAGCCTTAACAAATAAGAAAAAGGAAAAAGGTAATAATAATTCTGCCTCAGAAATTTCATTATCTGTAGAGTACGATGCGGTTGCTGTGTGACTTGACTGTTATCCTCCGTGCTTCTGAATGACAGTGACTGAGAACATTAGTCATCGCCTGCCTCCTGAGACTGTTTTTCTGTCTGCACAACTTGATAACATTTTTTTCCTCACACACTCACACTGTATCTCTTTTGAGTCACTCAGTATGGGAGCCTGATACTCGGCATATGGTTTGGCACCACAGCTTGTGTGTGTGTGTGTGTGTGTGTGTGTGTGTGTGTGTGTGTGTGTGTGTTCACAGCCTTCAAAGGACTTTAGCATTTCCTTTTTGCAGCAGCAGTGTTAATTGCTAAGTTTTGCATGGCATAGAAATGGCAGCAGATTACGATGACAGTTTTTCTCAGGGCCGTTATCACAGGGCTTGTTATGGTTCACTGCTTCAATTGCGTATGGGATTAATCTGGGATTTTTTAAGCAATATAACAGTCCATGCTGGTTTTGGACCCTTGTAATAGCAGCATGTAAAAGTCACCTGGACAACTAATTAAAATTTGGACCAACAACGAAATATAAGTATATATATTCTAGAATAATATTAATGAAGCCTCAAAAAAAAAGTGGGTGCTATTTATTCATCTTTAAAGAGCTTCTCTGATTTCAAATCAATGCCAGATGAGTCCCAAAACACTGTTGCTATGACAACATACAACACCTTCACAATTAGAAGCAGTCGACTAGTCTGTCCTAATCATTGTATGTTAGCAATCTAATTGGGTAAGAATGCCTTCAGATTTTTTTTTTTTGCGGAAAACTTTAACTGTTTTTTTTTTTTTTAACTTTTACCAGTGAAGACACATGTAATTACTTTCCGTAAGAGCTGAACTCATGTTTGACACATGGATAGAAAAAGGCTTTGGTTGAATGTGTTGTGATGATGTCACAGCAGGAAATCCGCGGTCATTTCCGAATATCGGAAGTTGTTTAATAAGTGATTGATAAATCCTCGAAGGACTGATAATAGGAAAAAAAATGTAGAAGGTAAAAGTAAAAAAGTGCATTCAAAAAGTGAAACAGTTTATTTTTCAGAATTTTTTGGTGTAAAGAAAGATAGGAATACGTGATTGTTCCCAATGAGAAAGGCATAAGCCGTATGCCACTGCGACAACATAAAAGCCCAGTGTGAATAAAATAATAGAAGGAAGTAGGAGGTAAAAACTGAGGCAGTGGCGTCATTAGGCTGCATTATTTTAGCGCGTAAGCCCTGAATGTGTTGCACAGTGTAATGACTGCCTAGTCCATGCTTTATGATCGCACTGAAACTTCTTTCCACCTTATATAATCACACAGCACTGTGTGACATGCAATGAAAACAAACTGATACCCAGACCCATTAAATATCTATCTACCTACCTACCTACCTATCTATCTATCTATCTATCTATCTATCTATCTATCTATCTATCTATCTATCTATCTATCTGTCTGTCTGTCTGTCTGTCTGTCTGTCTGTCTGTCTGTCTGTCTGTCTGTCTGTCTGTCTGTCTGTCTACATATCAATCTAGCCTCACACTCCACCTCGCCCCCTCCGATCTATCAATGCTCGACTGGTCCCACCATCTCTCAGGGTAAGAGGTACAGTAGGTATACAGCAAGACTCTTTTCTGTTCTGGCACAGCGGTGGTGGAATGAACTTCCCCTAGATGTCCGAACAGCTGAGTCACTGGCTATCTTCAAATGACGAGTGAAGCTCTTATTTTCACTGTTTGTTTTAAGTATTTAAAAAAAATGCTATAAATCCTCACAACAGAGATAATAAGTCGAGATAATAAATAATATCCAATCTGTGACCTAGTGATGTTATTCATTAATAGAGACTTTAAAGCAGTTGGTATGTCACTCTGCCAAAATGCGGTAAATGTAAATGTAGAAGAGTACTTAATTATTCCTTAAATGAAAACTTGATTTCACAACACAAGAGCAACCGCCAAGACATGGACACGAGAGCAGCACAAGACTTAAAGTACACAATAGACTCATATACTGCAGCTGGACAATGAAATTGAAACACTTGGTTTTAGTTCACAATAATTCATTATTATGGTGTAGGGTTTCTTTTTTCAGCCAATACAGTCTTAGAAAGGACACATACAAGTCTTGCACACTGTCTAGGGGATATTGAACCATTCCTCTTACAGAAAGTCTTCAGGTGATGCTGGTAGAGGAACACATGGGGTGTTTTAGAGGACTTGCTTCTCCAAAAGTCTTGCTTGTGCATTGGTGTATTATTCTTCTGATACATGGCACAATCTTCATAGTACAGTGCTTAAAATAAATCACAAACGAATAAAAAGAATGAATCTACAAATAAACAGCTCTTTAGGTATTTACAGACTAAAACCAAAAGCACTGTACAATAAATATGAACTGTCTGTGCATATTATTATCATGTACATGTATATTATGTGGTTAGCAAAAATTCAGAAACGCATAACTTTGGAGCTGCTCGATTGAAAGAGACAATGAAAATTCCAAAAATGTATTGTGTCGATGTTCTGTTTATTTTGATGCCTGAGTGATAAACAACATATTTCACTCGGTTTTTATTTTTTGTTTTTTTTCCTGCATATTTAGAAAGAAGTTCTATTTCAAGCTCAATACTTGAAGTTGAGTTTGGTTTCATTCAACAGGAAACCACTGAATACCAAAAATATCAGATAATCAATATGATCTTGGTGAAACTGTAGAGACATCAGATTATACAGTGATGTGTGTGTACTGTTATCATTGGAATTTAAAACTATACTGTAATAGAAATCTTCGGGCACAGCTAAAAATAAGTAGGATCTTTTGTGTCCCATATTTGGCCTGCAGATGCTAATCAGTTGTGAGCGGAATAAGTGAAGTACTTCTGAATGTTTATTTCAAAGAAAAAGAGAAGACACAGATAATAAGAACAAAATAAGACCAATGTTTGTGTCATGATTGAAGAAGCCTGGCTCTACACAATGACACAGCATGAGCGAGTAATAGATGCCTCACTATGAATGGCAAGGGCAAGACTAAGAAACCTTCTCAGAAAATGTGATGAAATAATGAATGTGTTGGAACGAAGACGATTCAAGGATGAAATTACATATAAAATAAATCAGTACAGATTCTTCTACTACAAACCCTGCTTGCTGAAGATGGTCTGAATTGAACCCTGTTGTGTTTTCACTCCCCGGTTCATCTAGGCAGGTAAGAAAACAGCAGTTGCACACCAAAAAAAAAAAACAGCTCACAAGCATCTGAGCAAGGACGTCTCTGTCAACTTTCAGTCCAAACTCTAGCGAACATGTTGTGTATCTTTACTTACTTTAGACATGAGTTGCCTCACTGAGAAAAAAGGAACATGTTGTAAGTCAGATTTAGGAAAAATATTATAGCGTATAGTTTTTTTTTCAATAAAACGTGATTTCATTGCTTACAACAAGCTTCATTTAAACAAGTTTGTAAGTACTAGGTGGAATTGTGAGATTCAGCAACGAGACTTGTCAAAGTGTTCTAGCTTCAGCATCGTCTCTTGTGTGCATTCGTGATCGTAGCCACAATGTCTGAATCATTTTTGCTCTTTCACAGTAAGGTCAAAGATATTTTTTTGTGCCATTCACAAACTGCTGCATTTTACTTTTTTGGGAAAAATAGGGCAGAAGCTAAAATATGTTTGGATTTCCTGCCAAAATGAAAAACTAACCGGAGGTGCTGGAATATCATCTCACCCCAGTGACTTACACGCAGTAAACACCAGATCAGAAACAACATAGTATGCGAATTCATGTCATCGTTTCTAAAGGACGCCAGACTTATTCAGAAAAGACAGAATGCAGGACGGCCTGCTCCACTTCCCACAACTTTTTTTTTCTTTTTGGAAGAAAAAACACACACAAAGATGAAAGCCACCATCTGGATCATGCTTATTCAAAACTCACTTTGAAGACTTCATCCTGGGTAAAGTCCTACCATGCATTGCAAATCCATTTCTTGTCTGAAATGTCATAGAATTCTCAAAGGAGGATTTGCCCATGGGCCAGTGCTGCTTTTCTGCAAACTGAGTTAATTAAATGCCAAGAAAACCTTGCCTTTCGCTGCTGTGCTCTGTTCTGCTGTGCAGGACATTTACAGTGACCTTGTCACTCCCAGGACAAGAAGGGTTACAACAGCAACTGTTCCTCTTCTGCACAAGATGTTCTTCACCTTCTCATCATGTCAATGTAAACCTAGAAATGAATATTTTCAGCTCGGAATTTTATGCTTGTTACACCAGTGTCTCCGCGGGGACATTTCTGTAAAGATTTGGTTCCATAAAATAGCCTGCTGCACTTCTTTTAAATAACATTTATACAGTTTTTATGCCTCTGAATCTGCCATTATGTTTTCAAATAAAGTCCATCTGTCTTTCCATCCGAGATTTTCATTAGTATGATATCTCAAGAAAGAGTGGTTGAATGTGTATATGATGATTTATACACATTGATCACTGTAACGGAAGGGGACACGGTGGATTAGTGGTTAGCACGTTCGCCTCACACCTCCAGGGTTGGGGGTTCGATTCCCGCCTCCGCCTTGTGTGTGTGGAGTTTGCATGTTCTCCCTGTGATTGGCATCTCTGGAAAATTGTCCGTAGTATGAGAGTGTGTGTGCGCCCTGTGATGGGTTGGCACTCCGTCCAGGGTGTATCCTGCCTCGATGCCCGATGACGCCTGATATAGGCACAGGCTCCCCGTGACCTGAAAAGTTCGGATAAGCGGTAGAAAATGAGTGAGAGTGAGTGAGTGATCACTGTAACATGTATACTGTATGTATTGATTAGATATTAGAATGGTTTCAAACAGAGTAAAGGTCAAATGTCAGAAATAGTTTTTCCTTCCATAGCTACTTTCCTTCCATAGCCTCCTTCCAAAGATTTTAATTAACATCTAAGATGAAGGACACAGGAACATCCACCTGTCCATCCATACATCTATTCATCCATCCATCCTTTCCTCCATCCATCCATCCATCCATCCATCCATCAGTGTATCTATGCATCTGTCCAAGATTGTAGTTTTTTTAGATACCTCCAGAGCAAATTGTTGAACGTTAGGACAATTACACACCCTGCTTTTTAGAGCATTTGGTTTATGACCTGGTGCATTTTCTTCTTTGGCTCAGTTTGTTTAGACATTTATGAACACAGAGCAACACCAAAATAAAACAAATTCTGGATCAGTTTACTTGTGGTGAGAAAGAAATCCGACCCAACGAGCTATGTAGCGTAATATGAATCACGGGTTTGGTGACTGAGAATTCCTGCCATGAGTTACAGTAAGCTCACAGAGCTGCTGATTATCAATCTTGAATTATGACGGATATGAGCCGAACACCACAATAGACATTTACGCTTAGGTTTATGGCATTTAGCTGACACCTTGATTCAGAGAGAACATTTTACATGTGATTTGCATAAACAGATTTTGGTAAGCTTTGACATTTTGTCATGTGTAAGCAAACCAAGCCAATGGCAAAATACAATACTGTAACATTATTAATGTCTCATTTATGAGCAAAGCACACATTAGCAGTTCTGAAGATACAGTTGATCCAAACAGGACCAAGGTCACAACAAGGTCAAATGTGTGGAATAATTTTTCTTGAAACACTTCCTTCAAGCTTGATGTATAATGTAAAGGTATTTCTGGCAAGCAAGCATATGAGGAAAATATGGTAATCAACTAAAATTGTAATCTTTCACGCGGTCATCTTTAAACATTTTTACGACTAGATTCTCCAATTTACTCTTTATTTTTGCTGCTTATTCATGTACTTGATGTAAGTAACGGTTGATTTTCTAATCTTCTCTACTCTATTCATATACGCAGCGTGCATGCTTTGGTCTTCTGCTGCTCAGCACGTGCGCGTACCTGGCGAGAAATGATACGGGAAGCGAATACGTCGGCCAGTTAATGGAGCAATTTTTCCGTTTAGTTGTGTTTGTGTCTTTTTGTGTTTGCATAGCTTTGAGGGGAAAAAAAAGAGAAAAAGAACAGGTAGACGGATGGGACAGGCGGAATACTGCTAGAATGTTTGCACATGAAATAGTTGTGTGTGTGTGTGAGAGAGAGAGATAGAAAGAGAGAGACAGAGAGAGACAGAGCGAGAGAGAGAGAGAGCATTTATCTCCAGCCCAAACAGGAGTCATCACAGGGTGTGCTAAATGGCCCAGCATGTACAGAAAAAGTCATTTTCTAACTGGATGCCTCTCCCTGTACGTGCATCTGATAGAAATCTTCCCAGGGCTACAGCAGGCCGCTAACAAGATGCTTTCCCTTCACTTCCTCTCTTCCTTCATGGCCAGTTTATTCCAATATTTTCACCTTCTCCCTTAAAAAGTTAGAGTCTGAAAATAATTGAATGTGTGTTATTTTTCTTCCGAACTTACTTCCATGACGCTAAATAGAAAAACCGATTGCATTGCGTTTGGCATGTCTGTGAACTTACTTCACGCTTCTTCTGCTCTGAGAATGGCAGCTAGGCAGAGTGAAATCACTATTCAATTATCTGAAGAAGAAATGGCACATAAGCGTTTTAAAGCCTTATCTCTCAGGACCCTTCTGTAGATCCAGATATTCCTCCTTCTTGTAACTGCATACTTTAGTTATTAATTTCACTGTAGTTACTGAATAACATGCTTTAACTTAACATAATAACAGAACCTGCTATGGGTTAATACATGCCCACAAACCGTCGGCTGAACATCCGATGTACGATTCAGAAGTTTGGAAGTCGTCAACAGACCACCTGGAAATAAATTTGTTGCGACTCTTTTCTTCCCTCATGGAAAAAAGAAGCCGTCGTGTTTATAACTTTGACGATGAGCGCTTATGAGGATCAGACAAACACTGGATGTTCCAAATTATAAACTTTCTTAACCGAACGATCTTTGGTCTGTTTTTGTAAGGGCATCGACTTTACATTTTCATGTCGCTAAACATGACGCCGAGATTATTTCGGGTTAGATTATGTCGGTGGGGGAAGGGAGAGATCGTGTGATGGGGAAAGCAGAGATTGCGGGTGGGGGAAAGGGAGAGATTGTGGGTGGGCGAGGAGAAGGTGGTGTGTTACAGCCGCTACATTTCTGAAGGAAAGCAGACGTGTAATCGCGGCCTGCTAAATATTGCCTAACAAAAAAAAATTCACTGCATAAACAATCATATGAGTTACTTTGTTAAATGCATTCTTTTTTAACAGTGTGTTTATTATTAGCCTTAGATCATGCTGCACTTCCATCATGCAAGTCCCTGTGTATGAGCAGCCTTTAAAAACAATAAATAAATCATTAACCTAGTGTTCAAGATATAACTTCTTGTACTGCTACACAAAATAATTTGCTCTTTCGGTCTAACCCGAGTCAAGATTTTAGCTGCACTGTAGTGAAAAGTGGATAACCGCCAGTGTTCGGGCCCACAAGAGAAACAGTAGGCACGTGATGATTAGATTCCAGGAGGCGAAGTGACTGTTAATATTAATTGTGAGTAATTCCTCACGGATTCACTTTGTGGTAAAGGTCTCCGTATTCTCTCAGTAAAGGTCACAGTATGTGTGCAGGATTATTTACTGAACTAGTGAACATAAATATGAGAGTAAATCCATAAGAGATCAGTGCCTGGCACTTGTTCAGGTGGAAATAAACTGAAATCTGAAAAGCTTCTGGGATTTTTTTCAGCCCCACTGTGTGGCTCTCTGCATCAGAATCTTGCCAATCATGACTTTTATTTTTCAACACTTTTTCAATACACCAGATATTTATGTGAACACCCAGTATACATCTGTGTGTGTGTGTGTGGTCAGATGTGTGATATAATGCTGCAATATAATGAATTATATCACTGTGGCTAAAGTCAGTACAGTGTGTTAGAGTGCATGACCTAGTGTTCATCTCAAAATATTGCAGAAGAGGGTTGGGGGTTGGGGAAAAAGTATTACACTGTTTCTCTGTCAGTACTGTTAGATAAACATTAGCCCAGCTTCACTCCCACACAAACACACACACGCACACACACAAACTGTACCTACATCAGCAGCAGTGATATAAATAGAACAGCGAACACTCGCAGGGCCTTTTTCCAGCTCCGTCTCTTCACGCCTCTTCTGCTGAAGGTTATGACAACTCATGTTAGGCCCCCTGCCTTTTTCTAAGAGGACGGTCCAATCAGCATGAATAATATAATACACACACACACACACACACACACACACACACACACACACACACACACACACACACACACACACACACACCTCTTGTGTTTGCTAGTGTTCTGTTTATCCACATTTAATTTAGACCCTCTCTCTGATTCCCTTTGTCCATATATCTCTGTGTGTGTGTGTGTGTGTGTGGGTGTATACGCACACGTGTGGGAAGACAGGATGGAGATTAGACAGAGCAGATGCATATGCTTTATTCACTGAAGCCAGAAGAGCTGTTGTTAAAAGAGAGAGGAAGTGAGGAGTAGGAGTAGAGAGACAGAGCAATAGGTGAAAGATAAGAAGGAGTCAGCACTACAGGAACTACGATTCTTCAGCCTTTATGGAGTTCAGAAGTGAGCTGTCACTATATACTTTTAGGCATGAATAATAATGATTAGGTATGAAACAGCATAATGAGGTGATATTTGGATCAAATTGACACTGGGCAATTAAATGAGTTAAATGTTTTTGCCTCGGGCATGCTAACAGTGCTAACACTAGCAAGTCATGCACCAGAAACTGTCTGATATTAACCACTTAATCTTTACATCTACATTTTGCCTTTATCCGTAATGGAAGCCAGTTTTGGAGACTAGTCAGTTTCAGTTTACCTCCATGTTCAGTCCCTTCAGGAGTTGGTGATTTTTCCATCACAGAAATGAAAGCAAAATGAAGCAAATGCCACAACATTCAGAGGAGCTCAATATATTTTCAAAATGATCAGAGATATTCTGCAGATTCGTGCCGAGGCACGTCGTCTGACTTCATCACAACACTTATTTGTCCAAAGCTCTTCAAATAAGCAGTTACAAATGTATCCTCACTGTTTTAAAAAAAAGGAATCCTGTGCTTACATGTAGTTTATGTAGCTTTCTACACAGATAACAAATTCCTTTGCAAATTAAAAACAAAACAAAACAAAACAAAAAAACAGACAACCTCAATAATATCAAGCATTTTCGGCTGTAGCAATCATGAAAAACTCTCCCAATATCCTCTCTCTCTCTCTCTCTCTCTCTCTCTCTCTCTCTCTCTCTCTCTCTCTCTCTCTCTCACATACAGTTCTCTCATATTCTCTCCCTCTCTTTCTTTAAAACAAACATTGTCATTTTTCCAGGAAAGTTCTACATCAGATAAACTTTACAAATCATGTGGTCTATCCACTGTGGATAAACGGTTACTACAGAAACAATAACAGATCAGAACAAGCGCGTTAATATTTAAATCGCCGTTAAAGTCTGAACTATTTTCTAAGCTGAGATGTAAGCACCACCAGTGAGCACCACCTGACCAATCGGATTTGGGCATTCAGCCGTCCTGTGCTATAAAGACATTTATATGAACTTGAACTCTTAATACAGAATGAAGACTTTTCACACATTAAAGAGATTTGCACTCATCACTCATTAGACCGGGACATTTGGCATTAACTTGTACCACTCCATTTATCAGCAGTCATAATTCATGCAATCATAACTTTTAACTCAGAATTTCACAGCTTCCTTCTACAACCAATTATCAGTGTCTGACATCATGCTAGAGGGAATGTACTAAATTACTTTTTTTTTTAATATAAAACTTGCTAGCTCATCAGGTCAGCGCTTTGGCTTGGCTTCGGCTTCATACTGAGCCGTTTTTTAGCCGACATACTTGAGCGCTTTAATTTTCAAACTCGAGGATTTCTTGACATTTCTTCTCACAGTGGTGTTGGAATAGAGTTAGAAAAACACTCCAATACAGTCATTCTGTATGACAGTAAGGATATGTTCACACATTCAGTGACTCACGCCGACAAAGTGCCCAGAGACCATTTTCAACGATAGATGCCGTTTTCCAGCAAAACAACATCTTCCTACACTTTGTCCAGAGACGCAACAAAGTTGGGAAATATTTAACTTTATGCCTATATGAAGCAATTTGGTGTAGCGACTAGCAGTGGTAGTTAAGACAATAGCGTGTACATGATCAAGTTTTCCCGCAGAAAATGTGTTAGTTAAGGCGGTAGGGTTGGGCGGGGCCTGGGGGGCGGGGCTTCTTTGTGAGATAGACCACAGACTCTGTACCACATTTAACAATTATTAAAAACAGGCATGTGCAACCTAGCTAACAGGTGAAAAACTCAAACAACAAAATCACCAGCTAACTTACTTTAAATTTGCAAGAACTGTAGACTAATACAATAACAGGCTTAAATAAACCCAAAACATAAGTCCACTTACAGTTCTCACGGACACGCGTTTTATCAACTGGCTAGTTATCCTCCAGACATTGACGGACCACGTCTTTCTCTCATTCCGGACGTGTGGCGCACGTGCCCACTCGCGGTGTGAAGCGCGTCCGCGCTATACTCCGAGATGCACTTGACGGCCTTTTGTGGAGCGGAATTTTTTATTGTTTTTTGGTCGAAATAGTTATGGCGGTAGGGTTTCCCAGCTTAGGCGGGCCACCCGAACTGCAAAGTGCTGCTGGAAGCCCTGATGATCCATGGCAAAGAGCAAACACTGCTTCTCTTTCATCTCGTATAATGTAATGCATAAATGTTGTTGTCCTTGCCCTGCTCTCTGTTTGGGGTCACCACAGCGGATCATCCGGATCAGGTTTTTTCACAGGATGCCCTTTCTTATGCAACACTACTATTTTATGCAGGCTTGGGACAAGCACTTAGAGTTAATACCACAGTGTCTGGATTGGTTCCCTGCCCGGAATTCAAACCTGCAGGATCCTGCAGATGGACCACCAGTGACCATATGATGCACTGGTGAAATTTATACAAACATAATGTTCCTTATGGTGGTAATAAAACTGATTTGGAATGCTAGTTGCACTTTCCACTGATAAATGTTGTTACTATGGCAACTATGGCACCATCATAGTACAGCGACTGGCGACTTGCTGCAATAAAATCACTTTATATGCGAACGTGGCTTAAGGGTACATTTTTTTGTTACTATGCTGTATTATCTCTTTGTTAAAAAGTGTCCCTATCATTATGCCTGGAGAGTTTCTGACCAGTCGTCGTGAACTTTTGAGGCTTGTTCAGAATGGCAAACAGTCAGCCTTGTTCTTTTTTAAAAAGGCACTCATCGATTAGATTTCTGCTTAGCCTACTCTCTATCGTATATATCTTTACGCAAAAGGCGGCTTGGGAGGCTTATAGACATCAAGATGTTATTTTTGATTGCTTTTTTTTTTCCTTGGGACATTTTTTGAGGATTAAACGATGTGAAAAAATCCCAAAGCTGCTGACCTGCATCTGCATGAGTTCTGTGGATTGCACAGCTGCATTATGAGTGGCTGATCTGATAACTGCATGAATGAGAAGGTGTATTGGTTTTCCTAATAAAGTGCTCAGTGAGTATGAGTTTAATAAACTTCTCTTTGTTTCACTGTGATCTTGAAATGAAAAATGCTAGATTCATTTGACTGTATTAGAGACAATGCAAGATTGAACCTGATGTCGTATTTGTAGTGCTGTGTTTATTATATTGCTGAGTGGACGTTACTAATTAAGTAGGAATTCTGTTTATTATACAGTATGTGTGTGGAGGTTTATCTGATGTTCATATTGCCTTTCGTGTGTGTGTGTGTGTGTGTGTGTGTGTGTGTGTGTGTGTGTGTGTGTGTGTGTGTGTTTGCGAGAGAGGAGAGAGCTTGTACACTATGTCAGTATCTTCATTTTTATTTGAATTGAACATCAACATACACACTCATGTGACCCTGTCACTAGACTACACTGCAATTAATGGCTTCTAAGCAAGTGAAAATACTGTATCTTCAATTTAGTCTATCTAATATTTCTAATTACAAGATTGCAAAAAACAAAAATAAATCTAAGATTGATAAAACCCAACGTCTAGATATTTGTTCTAATTCACAGCTTGAAATATTCTTAATACGCTTGCTAATTTGTAAGCATTATTTTATCTGGAAAAAGGATCTGCCAAAAGAACAAAGCTCAAACTTCTCAACATACAGTATTTAAACCGTATTTAAGATATTTTCACATGCTTAGAAGTCATTTTTATTTTGCTGTGTAATACTCTTACCTGATCTGTCTATAATAGAACAGTAGCCTCGATGTTTCGACTGGTCTGCAGCTTCAGTTGTGTAATAAGATGTAGGTCAGAAAATCAGAGTGCAGTAATAGGAGCTTCTCAGGAGTATTGTAGAGAGCTGCTCTAGAACTTCTGACCTATTGGCAGCTAATGTTTATTCATACTCAACGCAGTACACTAGACAAACAACACTGTTTATATTTGTTTGAATTTTTATATTTTTTTTAATTAGGTACAGGATATGCAATTACAATGTACTATAGGAATGTTGCCAATGCTACAGTCCTAACTGTGAATTTGTAGTATGCATTATAGAATATGTAAAAATTACAGCATTAATAAGATGATTTCTTGATATAAAAAGGAGAAACAACTTATAACGTGGACAATAAGATTAATGGCATAAAAATTCCTGTCACATTGTAGCCCTGATGGAAAACTATCAAGATTGTTCCTGTCAACATGTACTTCATTTTATACACTTCAGCATGAAGCCTTTTAATGATAAATAGATGAATTTCAGAGGATTTGCTTTGCCTCACATCTCCGAGATTGGGGCTTTGATTCCTACCTCTGCCTTGCATGTGTGGAGTTTGTATGTGCGCACCATACTTCAGGGTTTTGCACCAGGTACACCAATTTCCTCCCCCGAGTCCTAACACGTGTTGTAGGATGATTGGCATAGCTAAATTGTCTGTATTGCGTAAGCATATTGGCTAATCTGATACATCTGCCTCAACGGGCAACTTCTATGCCAATTCGTCTCAATATTCATACAGAGTATTGTGCTACTGAGGGAAAGATGGAGGATAAGAGTGAAACGAGACAACGGACCTCGTAAACAATTTGCATAATTATAACTGGAACAAAATGGTTGGAAATAGTCGTAGAAGAACCTGGCTGCAATGACAAAGGAAGCTGAAAAGCAAAATTTATAGAAACAGAAGATGGCCAAATATATAGAAAGGTCAGTTATAGGCCACACTAAAGTCATAGCATGAAAAGCCTAGCAAATAAATCAGATTTATTTGGAGTCAGTAAATCGGATTTGGGCTACTTCTGCCTGCTGTGTGAACATAGCATTAGTAATGTATTTGGCCACCCTCTGAGTCATTTTTCACAAAGACATGGATTGTCAAAGAAGAGGCCACTCAAATCAGGATAGAAATGTTTCTGCATAGAAAAAAGACGGTCAGTCAGAATAATTTGATATTGTAGTGACTCCTCCTTCTAAGGGGACAAAGTTGACCTAAACTATGGCAGTAAATTGCTTTTCACAGCATAAAAGAAACACCAGATTTTCCTTTAATTTGTCAACCATCTGTACATCTTTGGAGGTTTGATGTGTTTACAGAGATTTGAAATTGCTTAACTTGTAATATATAGCTGGAATCTGCTGTGCTGTATATTTCTCTTAATGGAATTAGATGCTACATTACATGGCCAAAGGTTTGTGGGCACCATCACTTCAGACCCATTTGTGACCGTTGATCGTCCCATTCCAGAGTTAATCTTTCTTTAATGTTATAATAACCTCCAATATTCCGGGAAGGCTTTCTACTAGATTTTGGACCATGGCTGTGGGGATTTGTGATCATTCCAACACGAGATCCTGAATGAGATCAGATACTGATGTGAGGTGAGGAAACCTGGTTTGGAGTCAGTGTTCAACTTTATCCTAAAAGTGGTCACTGGGGTTGAGGTCAGAGCTCTGTCCAGGACACTGGAGTTCTTCTACTTCAAACACAGTAAACCATGTCTTCATGGAGCTTATTTTGTCTTATTTTGTGCACAGGGGCATTGAAATGCTGGAACATTTTTGGGTCTCTTAGTTTCACTGAAGGGAAATCTTAATGCAGCAACATGCAAAACATTCTATACAGATTTACACTTACAACTATATAGCAACAATGCAGAAGAACCACATATGGGTGCAATAGTGCTGTCCACAAACATTAGGTCATAGAGTGTGTGATTAATTTAAATTGGCTATCATTTGAAATATACGCTTCTTGGTGATTTCAGTGAAATACAAACGATTTATTCTTTTTGTAAGAATACTGCAAGTTCCATCACAGATAGCATACCAAGACCCACTGAAAGCTAGCTCTATACAGTATACTGAATAAAAATTTTGTTCTGAGCTGTTCTGGGATATGTAAGTTGTAAATATTGGCTTTTATTTTTAAAAATGTATACTTACACTGATATTTCTGATGTATTAAATGACCTAAATGTATTTAAGAAATGGATTTATCTTGATAAGAGTGTACTACTTTTTCTTAACTGATATAATTAAAAAAGCTCTTGTTAATGGATTCAGTAACAGCCCTCCTACTCTGACTCATGAGGACACACACACACACACACACACACACACACACACACACACACACACACACACACACACACACACACACACACACACACACACACACACACACACAGAGATGCTTAGGCTTGCAGTGCTGTTTCATCAGTGCCCTACGATCAGTGTAATTTGTTTCCTGACTTAATAGCACTTAGTCCCGAAGACCATTTATAGGAAGTGCTGACTGTCCCTGTACTTTCTGTAAAATTTGCTTTATCTAAGAGTAAACATCCACACCCATGTTAACATTGCAAAACAGAATGTAGGGAATTAGTTGAACCTGTCTTGGACATTATTACCTGCTCTGTCAGGCCTGTCTTAAGCAATCCAGGATTACCCGAATCCATATAGCTTCTCAAAACATAATCCACAATAACGTATTTCTCCTATAATCCTACGAATCTCTCATGGTCTTCATGTGTGACAGCTGTGTAGAAGTGGATATAATTGGTGTAGCACATGGGAGCTACAGAAAGATTAACCTTTATGATTGGCTGAAGCTCGTAAATGGACTAATATGTGGGATTGAAAGCAATGGATCTTCATGCGCTCATGCTGTATAACTGCTGTCATAATAGCGGGTAGCCCATAATGATTGTGTGTTTATGTGTGAGTGTGTTTGTATATTGAGGTTTGACTAAAGTGGGATTAAGATAGGAAGCAAGATATGATCTATATCAATTTATTCCGATATCTATTTACACAAACAAGAACCACTAAATATTCTGTTATCAATTATGGCTAAATAGAGACATCATTAAATATTCAATAAATATAACATACAAAATACACCAGAAATAATGTACTTACCTGTACAAAACTATGAAATGAAGTGAAGTGACATACGGCTAAGTACGGTGACCCATACTCAGAATTTGTTCTCTGCATTTAACCGATCCAAAGTGCACACACACAGCAGTGAACACACACCGTGAACACACACCCGGAGCAGTGGGCAGCCATTTATGCTGCGACGCCCGGGGAGCAGTTGGGGTCTTCAGTGCCTTGCTCAAAGGCACCGCAGTTGTGGCCAGCCCGAGACTCGAACCCACAACCTTCGGGTTACGAGTCAGACTCTCTAACCATTAGGCCATGACTGCCCCAAAAAACTATGTAAATGTATAATAAAATAATGTTAACATGCAAATTTTTTCATTCGTCAACATGCATCCATTCATCATTCTGTACCGCTTATGGACACTAAAAACATAGTTTTGCATCTAGCAAAAAAGTCATGCCACACAGAGAAACCTTAACAAGAAATAAGCGAAAACTAAAATAAACACCGGTATTAATTTTCCAGAAACATTTTACTGATGCAGGGGATGAATTGCGGAACTGTTTGAATGTCTGTTTTAACATAACAAATCAATTTGCTATCTTTCACCCCTTAGAAAAGGTAGGGTAAAAATTCGAATGAACAATTTTCCTGGTTCTAACACTAGATGACTTCTGTGCAGCTAATTATGCTACATAGCTAGCACTGATAGTGTCAGTCAGCATTACAAAGTAAAAGAGCATGGTGAAAGTCTTCCACACTCACAGCAACAGATAGACATGTTCTCTAAAAAAACTTTCAGCTGTTACTCTTACCTCTATTAGCAAGTAAGCATTCAGGGAAGTTGGCTAACCGTGCTAGCTAGCTAGCTAAAACAGATAGATTTCTCTCAATTACACAAAAATGCACTGCTTACTAAAACTTAGTTTGACGATATTTTGTTTAAATAACACTATAATACTCATATACGTGTATTAGTTGGTTCAGACTCATTTTGTTTTAGACGTTGTGTCGATTCAGACGTTTTTTTCCTCAATACTGGATCCTACGTCCCTTAGCTTGTGACCCACGAAATCGATCACAGTCCGTGATCATTAAGCTCATATTAATTGAATAAATGCGCTTGAAGATAGAGAGAGAAATTCGCACGAACTTGCTCAGCACAAATCTTTTTTTTTTCTTGTAAAGAAAATTTGTCCTAATGACTTTTTTGTTTTTCTCTTTGTTGCACCTTTGTAAGAGTGTACACTGTGTTTATCTGTCTTTCTTATAATGCACTTTCAGAATTAATTAGAGGTGTGGCTAAGCCTGCAGATGTGATCAAATCATCTCTTGTTTTCATTCACTCCAGTGCAGCACACTGACATGTCTGATTTACCTCTCACTAGATTCCATGTCAGAATTTAAGCAGCATCACAAATAAAATGCATTTTTTTTAACTTGACTGCCAACAATCATTTGACATACAAACTTATTTTACAAGAGGTCAAAAAAATAGGATTTGCACGTGTTATGTGATGTCAGACTTCAGCATTGAATGTCTTTGTCATGTCACTCTTCATAGTGGCAGTTAATGGCTGTCATGAAAGTAGACACTCTGGGCTTTAAGATTTTGTAGTTTTACCTAACTAAGGGACAATCAATTCTGTTCATAGAAAAGTAAAATAAAAATAAAGTTTTATTGCAGTGATATCAAACTAATTTCTGATGCCCAAGTGCTTGTTTATAAGCAGCTAAACATTAAAAGGTGTATCTTCATCTGCTAAATTTCTGTTGGTTATCTAAGGTTAAAAAGTCTTACATCGAAAGCCAACAGCATCCTGATTTATTTTATATCCCATTTGGGGTAATAAAATAATTCAATCATTAATATTGATTAAAATGTGCGATTAGTTGATTGGAATATGAGTGTACTGATAAAAATAGCTAAATTACGGAAGGGAAGAAAGGAACAAATAAAGTATTAGATCTGATTTGAAATTACTAACTGTAAGGGATTAGTCTGAATTCTAAATAAATAATGCATTTTTAATGCCAGTGTGCTGAAAAGAAAGGGTTAAATGTATACTTAAAAATATCAATTATATTTACCCCTTTCCTTGGTATCTCATTTATTAAAGCATTCGACATTACTATGCGGAACAACATATGTGCTATTTTGCATAATCCACACCATAGTGTCACTTGTTTTTTTCCCTCCAGTGAATCTAAATACTCATGGATCACTCTATATACAGTTTGGACTAATTATGCATGTTGGCATTACAAGCAAAGCCGTAAAAAAGAGCTGACAAACGGAAAAGCCGATCTCAGCCACGTCCGATTTCTGACAAATCGCTACATGTTGCAGAAGAATCGAGAGCTTTATCTAGAATAGAGAGCCGTATCTATTCATGCCAGCTCCAACAGCTGAAAACAATTTCACACTTTTACAGTTTTATACATGTAGGAGTGTAGAATCCTTTTCAATTACTTTGAAATCTTCTTTGAAGAACAGATGTAAAGCACTGAAAGGAGGTCATGAGAGAGAAAGAACAAGTACAAATTTAACAGAGAATGCTATTGATATCCTCACAGCAATAATATTACTGACTGTTATGTAAATAAAATGTGGGTTTTTAACGAGTTGGAATTAGACGGATATCTGTGGCGTTCACTGTCGTAGCGCAAAAGCTGAACCAGTTTTGCTCTCAGTTTTGTTTTGTGTCTATTTGTGTCAGATGGGGCTTTGTGATTACAGCATAGCCACTGAGAAATAAGGCTAGCCATTTAAAATATAGCACAGAGGACTCTTATCACTTCTGGTCAATTCTGATTTGTGTCTTTTTATTATGGGATCTGGGGAACGGTGGCTTAGTGGTTAGCACGTTCGCCTCACACCTCCAGGGTTGGGGGTTCGATTCCCGCCTCCGCCTTGTGTGTGTGGAGTTTGCATGTTCTCCCCGTGCCTCGGGGGTTTCCTCCTGGTACTCCGGTTTCCTCCCCCGGTCCAAAGACATGCATGGTAGGTTGATTGGCATCTCTGGAAAATTGTCCGTAGTGTGTGTGTGAGTGAATGAGAGTGTGTGTGTGTGTGTGCCCTGTGATGGGTTGTCACTCCGTCCAGTGTGTATCCTGCCTTGATGCCCGATGACGCCTGAGATAGGCACAGGCTCCCCGTGACCCGAGAAGTTCGGATAAGCGGTAGAAAATGAATGAATGAACGAATGAATGAATGAATATTATGGGATCTGTGTTTTCCATCTATTGCGTTGTCTAATCTACTGTTCTACAGATTATCATAAAGTAGCGTACTAGCCAAAACATAGCCATAAACATAAACACAGAAACAAAAACAAACAAAACTTGTCTGGTTGTTACTAGTCACTTGCTGGTTATCATGAGTTTCTGCCGCAACAATTTATCTAGATCGGAATGCTAGAAATTACTGTATGACAATCATGTACTGTATCTTTAGCTAGCTTTATTAGAGCGTACTGAAGCCACCAGGTTTTCCTTTAATTTGTCACCTGGCTGTAAACTATATGGACGTACGTGTGTAGACTGTGAAGTTTTTGGACAAACATTTCGATGACATAGCTCATTTATTAAAAGTGTTCTAAAAAACTTGGTGGTGCTCCCAGACCATCGGAGGAACATTTGTGTCGAAGAGAAATGTAAAACGTTAAAACATAAGGCCTAAGATGTATACTACCGTGTGTGTGTGTTCTGAAGGTACAGCACAATGTGCTGTAAAATAATGTGTTAGTATTGGAGTGGTGAATGTGTCTCTCTCTGTACACTCAAATCTCAGTCCTGCATTAGAGAGATTTAGCAGAATGATCCTCATGTTCCACTTCAATCATGACAAGGACCTTTTCCCCTGTGCATATATATACACACAACATACTGTAATAGTAAGATGGCAGAGTAACTGTAGTAGGCCTGGACATAATGGAAACACATTGTTCCTTTGTGTTTAAGGCTGAAATTCTTAGTAGAGTGTTTGTGGTCGAATGGTGCGCATGCAGCCGGTGTTGTCCGCAGTCAAGTGCTCTCTTGCTGCTGATGATGTTGATGTCTCTTTTAGTGTTGTGCAGCTTATTAGGGCTTTTATTGTGTTTTGAAACTAAAGCATCAGTGGGGTTTAGAAATGCTAGATGTTCAAATTCAATACAGTCCAGTTTATTTGTATAGAGCTTTTAACAATGGACATTGTCTCAGAGAGGCTTTTATGGAAGTATAGAAACATGGAATACAAATTTTTAAAATTAAATTACTATTTATTTCTAACATTTAGCTCTAATGATCAGGGGAATCAGGGACAAACTCCCCAAGATGATATAAAGAAGAAATCTTGAGAGGAACCAGGCTCAGAAGGGAACCCATCCTCATTTGGGTGACACTGGACAGTATATAGTGTAAATGTAAATAATGTCCTATCTACAAAATTTATAGTCAAACTGAAAAATACAAAGAATGATTTGGTCATTGTAGATACAGTCGATGTTATTAGGGGGAACTTTCACACAAATAAAACACTGAAACAAATCTTCTCAACTCATTTATTTTCTTGCCTCAGCAAAACTGCAGAGGCAAGTCATATATTTGCTGTGTTATACTGTTTGTTACAACACTGCTGCATAAATGGCTTGGCAGTTGAAGAGTGTGTGTTTGTGTGTGCGTGTGCGTGTGTGTGTGTGTGTGTGTGTGTGTGTGTGTGTGTGTGTGTGTGTGTGTGTGTGTGTGTGTGTGTGTGTGTGTGTGTGTGTGTGTAAGCACCAAACTGGGCTGCAAGCTTCTATAAACACCAATAATGTTTTATTTAATTGGATCACAGAAGGGTTGTTTAGTAAGCATTTCTAGAACATTAATGTGTATCAATCAAGATTACTAAGTACTAATATGGCTAAAGGTTTGGGGAAACCTGATATTGTGTCATATCTACAGTATATGTGGTTCTCCCACAAAATTTACTGGAACTAAGAGACCCCAAACATGTTTCAGCATGAGAGTGCCCCGGTGCGAGGTCTGTGAAGACATGCTTTGGCAAAGCTGGACTAAAAGATCCTCCTGAGGGTGCTTTCACATCTATAGTTCGGTTCATTTGGTCCGGACCAAAAGCAAACAAAAGATACATTGTAGCTTTTTAGCAGTTTTGGTTCCTTTTCACACCACACTGATCGTTCTGTTCCGCACCAGTTGAAACGAACCAAAATGCAGTCATGTGATAACATCCACATCACTTATTGGCCACATGTCTTTCCTAAACTGCTTCTCCATTGGTCAGAATAAACATGCGGGGAATTCCACAGAAACTCATGAAGTAAACAAAAATACAGCATATACCATGGACAGACGACTGCGCACTGCAATTATGTTTGTGGTTGTAATCTACTACATCGCTTGTATACAGCACTGTTGTCCCAAGTATTTTATCCAGGTCATCGTACCAGGGGAACTTGTCTTTCTCGTTACCCGAGCTGCCTGTTTTATTAAGTGCATCCCACCTTAACCCAGAACTGCTCCACAGACCTATGAAACCCCCTGTCCCTACCCCCTGTCCCCGAGCTGTTTGCTAAATAAAGAGAGAAATGCGCAATACTTTTTGCAGTTAGGTCTGTTCTATCTCGGATCATGTTCTCACCACAAACGAACCGCTCCAGAGTTCGCTTGAAAGCGTACCGAGACCACCTCTTCAAGGAGGTCTCGGTGCGCTTGTTTGGTCCGCTTTTGGTGCGCACCAGAGTTCGATTGCTGCATTCTCACCTGCCCAAACGAACCGCACCAAAATGAGCAATCGAACTCTGGTACGATTCAACCGAACTAAACAAGGCAGGTGTGAAAGCACTCTGAGAGTCCTGACCACAACCACACTGTTCGCTTATGGGAAGAACTGGAACACTGACTCAACACCAGACCTCCTACCCTCCTACTACTGTTCTTGTGGCTAAATGAACACAAATTCCCACAGCCATGCTCCAAAATCTAGGGCTGGGCCGATAACTCGTGTTCAACAAGCACACGAGTGTGATGCGCAGATCTCTACAACCTTATTTATAATGTAATGGCCATATAGTGAACATTCTATTCCATCATTACTATTCAGTACCATATAAAGAATTCCAGAAGTATATCACATTTTGCCCTTTACTAATCAATACTGTTGACATAAAAGGAATCATATAAAAAAGTACGGATATCCATATTGAATGCTAAACTTTTTTTAACAT
Source organism: Tachysurus fulvidraco (assembly GCF_022655615.1). Classification (NCBI taxonomy): domain Eukaryota; kingdom Metazoa; phylum Chordata; class Actinopteri; order Siluriformes; family Bagridae; genus Tachysurus; species Tachysurus fulvidraco. Next base: position 21,804,484 of record NC_062522.1, read on the forward strand.
GTTCTTCTAGAAGATATCTTCATATCCATATTTGACATATTACCATGACTGGTACGGATTAACTAAAAGATAGATACAGTAAATAGATGCATAAATAGATACTTCATTGAGCTTGTAACGGAAATGCTCTGCCATAGCAGCCCCACAAAGTACAAATCCAGATCATTTACAGATAGACTAATCATCAAATAGAGAAAGATACTGTAAACCTTCTGCAATTCTCGATAATCTAAACATCCAGTCCAACATTCACATCAGATTTATTGTCTGTACAGTCTGATAGCTTTATAAAATTCCACCTGATCCTTAAACTTCTCCTACTTCTCTCATTTCCTGCTTCCTCCATTCCACCATTCTTTTCTTTACTTTAGGGACTCTTTTCATTACCCTGTATTTAATCTCTATTCTCCACGGCTGTCATGGTTCAGACTACATAAATCAAGCAATACATTAGCTAGAGGAGTGTGGTTTCATTTGGAATGAAAGAGTTCTGGCGATTATGTGCTCGGATGAATTGAAACGTAGCAAATCTTTTGCAAAGAGGATACTTCCTTCAGAATCTTAACATGCCTTCTGTTCCTTCTCCACTTATTCTGTTGTTCTGTTCCTAAACCCAAACCATTAACAATGTTTCTCCATCCTCTTCCTGTTGAGTCACCAACCTACACACAGCCTACTATGTCTTTCACTCTTTTGCTTTTTTCACGTTTAGTGTTTATTTCTTTCTGGCTCTTCTCTCTCTCTCTCTCTCTCTCTCTCTCTCTCTCTCTCTCTCTCTCTCTCTCTCTCTCTCTCTCTCTCTCTCTCATTTAAAGCCAGCTCAGCTTTGATCTGAGCCTCTGGCCCTTCTCCCAGGCTTCTGTTGTTTGACAGGATTTGTGATCCTGGCATTGAAAATGCTACAAAACACACACACACACACACACACACACACACACACACACACACACACACACACACACACACACACACACACACACACACACACACACACACACATTTGTCCCACCTGTGAGGACCTTCCATTAACACAATTATTAAACTTTTTGTAAGAATGTAGTTGTCCTCGGCCGGACCAGATAAATGTCCCCCACAAGAACTCTAACACTCTCTCTCTCTCTCTCTCTCTCTCTCTCTCTCTCTCTCTCTCTCTCTCTCTCTCTCTCTCTCTCTCTCTCTCTCACACACACACACACACACACACACACACACACACACACACACACACACATGTAAGCATCAGTGTGAGTTCTCGCAGGTGCTTCATGCACGCACTTACACGTAGAATAGTGGAAAGTGACTGCATTAAAGAGCCTCATGCATAATTACAATAGCAAAAATCTCCAAGTTGATTGTACATCTGTTTCTGACAAATGCAGAACACACACAGATGCAAGTGAACAAACAGAGCACAAACAATAGCACAAACACTCTGAATATGCTTGCCAGTGCAGATACATAAATGAATAAGGAAGAGGAAAAGGATTTATACTCTGCTCCGGTTTTCAGTGGCTTTGCACCAGCACATTTTCTCATCACCTCCTCTTTCTCCGACAATTAGAGTGTGAGTGTCTAAGTCACAAGTATGCATATCTTTGCATGTGTCTGTGAATTTGTGTGTGCTTAACAAAATTTATGAATGTATCTGAATTTCTGAATCAGACCAATATCTATGGAGCTAAAGATTAGACAAATGGGATGCTTTAATCTTGTATAGTAGAACTGCATCAGGACGAGTGTTTTTTAATTATTCATTAGCATGCAAGGATGACAGATGATCTTTCCAGAATAGGTAGGTGGAATCACTGCCAAAAACTGAGCCAGATATCATATTGCAACTCATGTTACTATAAATAATACTAATTAATAATTAATAAACAATTAAAGAACATTGTTTTTCCAACTTTGTGGGATCAAGCACACAGAAGTTAAAATTGACGGAATTCTGAGGTCCAACTTCCTCCTTCCAAAGTGGAACGTGGCAAACCTTTTCTGGAGGACGCAATTTTCAAACTGCTAGAAAAGTATAATGTATAATCTTAAACTCATTCATTTCCCTTAGTCTGCATTAATGCACCTATAGTATGTCCTTTACAATACCTACCATACCTTATTACATTAGGTTAGCTACCAATTTAAAGCCTAGTGCCACGGTGTCAGAGAACGTAGTAATTCAAACCCATACACAGGATGAAAGCTAACTGCTTTGGATAAGTTACGTTGTAGTCTGTCTTGCCTTTGTGTAATAAACAAAGCTTTCATCCTGCGCATGGGTCTGGGTGACTAGGTTCCCCGATACACACGTTCTTGTGTTACACGTTTAAGTGTGTAGTGTAAGTAGGTAAACTAGGAGGCAGCAAGATTGTCTGAAAGCACCTACGTATTTCATTTGTTTATTTTATTATGTAATAAATAATACATACGAATAATCTGTAAAAAAAAAAAAAAAAAAGACTATAAAATCTGTCTATATCTTTATAAACAGCCACTTATACTGTGTGTGTGTGTATATATATATATATATATATATATTTATATATATATATATATATATATATATATATATATATATATATATGTGTGTGTGTGTGTGTGTGTGTGTGTGTGTATTCTTAAATCATAACACTTTATGTGTGTTATATTTATCTCAGCTGAAACTGTAACCTGATGTAAGTCTAAAGCAAGCATATGTCCACTACTTCTACATAGAAAAACATTTACTGTAGAAAACACGTAATTACTTCATTAGCATCATCCACATTTGTCTCATCACATTAAGTGATCACTTTCATGCTCACAATGGTGCTGAAAAATTCAAACATTCAGTGAGTTCTACAGTGGCTAAATTGTAATTCTTTTATACAATTCAAACATTTTGAAGCTCATGTATACTATATAGCTTTTCTGCTTTGTTGAACATTTTACAGTGTATTGTTGCGGTGTGTGAGGACAGTTTGATGGCTATTATTTCCACATCCCTCTCACTTGCAGGACAAAAAACTTCATGTGGTGGAGTCTGACCTCATCCAAATCTGCTTAACCTGGCAGAGCTGAGCCAGAAAGAACAGAAGGGTGGAGGGTTTTTCAGGCTGGATATGTGGATAAAGGTGTTTTTATACAGTATGTCTGGGCTAGGGGTTAGAGTTAGGCTTACAGCAGAGGTCAGATCAGATCCAGCCCCAACGTCTGATCTTTAGATTCTGTAGCGAGGTCTGTGTCAGTATATCTGATTACAAACTAAATTTAGGCACGTGGCTATATCATTATAGCATTTAGGTCTCCAAAAATGTAAGCAAAGCATGTGTGGATTTCACACTTACACCTAGCAAGGTTTTAAATCTATGGAGCGTTTATGCTTTTTTAACTGGGTTTGGGTTACGGTTAGATTACTTACTTAATGGAATCTCCACAGACAAGATAGAAAGTTTAGTAAATAAAGCCATTTAAACCCATTTAAGCCATGGTTTTGGTCAGATATACTTGGAGGTAGATTATATGCAGATTACCAGTGACATCAGGCATCTGTCATATGTATAAAATTTCAATAGATTTGTTCTTCATGGAAACGGGGTTTGTAGGTTGTTGCCTACAAAAAGAGCTCAAGAAAAATACAGCTCAAAGTAAACATCCTCTGTCATCTCTTCAGTGGTATGTTGTGGGCCAATCAAAAGTTTCCCGACAGTTTTTTGTTGTTGTTCTTGTTGTTGACAAATTGCTTTCACAGCTTGAACTTCACAGTCGGCAAACTGCAACTGAAGCCTTTTTTTCCCTTCCTTTTTTTGGTAATCTTGCCTATATTACAGCAGCTCACACACTCTGTTAACGAGCACATGCGCTAAAACGGCTAAAACGCCGTCACGCCCTCCATTAAGTGATGTCCCACGCATAACAGGGTTTCATATAAATATTCATTTGAAGTAGCTGTGGTTTAGTAAAGGATTATTTGTCCTTGCAGTTTTCTAAAACCTATATAACAAACTGGTTAAAAAAAAGAAAGAAAGGAAAAAAAACAGTCTACTCACTGACAACTCAGATTAGCGAGAGCTAATTAATTCCACTTCACTGATTAAGGTGCTAAAGTGTTAGCTCCTAAGCTATGCTAGCTAAGTATTAGCTCTTTAACTAGCCTAGCTATGTTACTGTCTACAAATCAGCAGACATCTTAATGGAAGGGATGAAGATATAGCTTTTGAAAAGTTTGCAGGTATGATCTAGTTCCTGCAGTGTATGTACATTAGTGTACCTTTCAAAAATAAATAAATAAAAACAGCCCAAGCTACGATCTGTTTGGCAGTTAAGACCTGCCGGTGTATCATACACAGACGCTTCCAACGGCCTCATGAATGTTTCTCCCCAGCTGTATATATGTTAAGTGTGTGTCCTGTGCGATGACCATCCCTCACAGCTCATTTCACACTCAACTAAGACTTCAAACGCAGCCCGCATTAACCCCGCATGAGGAAAAAACTCGGCGTGAAAGCGTCTTCCCTTGCCCTTCATTCACACCTTCATTCATATTAAAATAATGTAACATGTGGTCATACTGTCCCACAGATAAGACTTCAAACGTGTACGTGATCACACGAGCGCGCACGTATATATGTGTATGCATTTGTGTGTATCTTGAGCGCATGCGTGCTTTTTGCATCCAAGTTTCCAAAAAGAGCATACTACCTAATATAGCAGTATTCTGATGAAGCGGTTCGTCTCTAATTTTAGTATCGGTGTACATGAAACTGATTGGATTACAGTACTCCCTGTACCTCATGTATCCCAATGTGTGTAGCAGTGACTCGAATCACATATGCTACATATATAAATAGAGAGATTGTAAGATACTACTAAAATAGTGTTAGCCTCACAGGCTCTGCACACAGGTCACATATACTGACATCTGTTGTCCTCTGTAAAGGTGCAGCATTACTGATGCTAAACACCTTTATGCTAGAAAACATTATAGTAGAAAATAAAATCAGAAAATTCTGACTTGGATACATTATGCAGCAAATTTATATTCCATACACAACCGTACACAGTACAACTTGCAGTGATTTTTTTTTTTTTCTCGTGACATAAAAATAGACTAATAGATTTTGCCTAAACCAGAATTAACTGCTTTACATGTACGAAATGAAAATAAATAAATAAATAAATAAATAAATAAATAAATAAATAAATAAATAAATAAAAGATTAGTAAAAAGATTAGTGGCAGAAAGAGTATAACTATTTTGAAGCTCCTGCTTGTTTCCTCCTTGTATTGAGCTTCTCTAACCGCAATAGAGAGAATGATCTGTTGTTAGGATGGCTGAGGTCCTTCATCTTCTTGGTCTTGGTCCAGCACGGCTTGCTTTATATAGACTGCAGGTCAGGGAGCTCAATGCGGATGGTGCATTCAGTTGATCGCACAATTCTCTGGAGAGCTTCTCTTCAGGATGCTTTCAGTGATGTATGGAATAAAAACACTGTCAATAATAATCGTACGTAATTCAAAGCATTTGTGTGTAAATTTTAATTTTGCGGAGTTGGATCCCAAAATCTACGACCACAGTAGTTTACAGATACGAGATTTTGTCTGTTTGTTCAAATACAACTCCAAAATGTACGACTATGACAGTTTACACACACAACGCTTGTTTTTACAACACCTCTTTTTCACACACGAAAACGGTCTGCGAAACAACTGTCAAAAATACGTCACTGATTCCACGAAGTGCACGTGTGCCCCGCCCTCTTATAAACCACTGGCGCCGAAATGGCGGATCAGCAGCCAAGCGCTCACTCATCGTCTCAGGTAAGTTGGTTTTTCGTTCCAAATTCGGACATGTTTAAGGGTTATGTTATTTATCACTAATAACAGAGAGGAGTAATATTACAGAGATAGGTTAACTATAGTAAGTAATATTAGCTCTCAGAGTAAGGTTACATTAGGTGCTTAAAGAATACAGCTGTTTAGGAGGTCATCACTGCAGTCTGTAGCGTGATGACATAGGCCTACTGTACATAAAAGACACACACACACACCTCACACCTAGCCATTTCCTGCTGCACTGACTCCCCATTTGACTTGGACCTTCTTACTTGTGCTGACTGTCACTGATATTGGACTGGTTCCCCATTTTCTGTTGTCCAGCACTTAAGGTGTTGGTCAACATTGACACCAGATTCTGGGCTGAGTGCAAGAGGTCACCTAATGGAACCTGATAAACAATAAAATATGACTTTAACACTTAAGCAGTGAACACATATTGCATGACCTGTGTATTCCAGTGCATGTACACAGCTGTTAGTAAGTTAACACTTAAAATTGCTAATTCTTTTATGTAGGCCTATCTCATCACGCTACAGACTGCAGTGATGACCTCCTAAACAGCTGTATTCTTTAAGCACCCAATGTAACCTTACTCTGAGAGCTAATCTTACTTACTATAGTTAACCTATCTCTGTAATATTACTCCTCTCTGTTATTAGTGATAACTAACCCATAAACATGTCCGAATTTGGAAGGAAAAACCAACTTACCTGAGACGATGAGCAGTGTTGTAATGTAACGGAGTAAAAATACTTTGTTACTGTACTTAAGTAGAAATGTCACGTATCTGTACTTTACTTTACTTTGCTATTTATATTTATGTCAACTTTCACTTTTACTCCACTACATTTCCTAGATAAAATGTATACTTTTACTCCGTTATATTTCCACTAAGCATCTTCGTTACTCGTTACTACAAAATAAAATCATAAGAAATGTGTGCGACTGTAATAAGGGAGATTTGGCGAATCACTGCTCCTAGATTGTATTACGCTCCGCAAGCTGTACGGAGAAGCTCAGGTACGCGCAGCGTGCACGCGCAGTCAGAGCTGGAGGCGGTAATGTATAACGTTAATCGGAAAGCTGCAAATACAGCAACCAAAAGAAGTGAAATTTCACTATTCTTATTACCAGAGTTGTAAAAAAAATTTTTTTTTTGATTTGGTCTTTGTGAATATTAGTTTATTAATGACTGCATTCATTGGACACACTGTTTGTAGAGAATACACACATACATGAACTGATCTGATTCAAGACTGCCATCATTACATCATGCATAAAATTTTGGTGTTCACTTTTGCCATTTAATAATACCATAACTTTTGGCTTACTATGTAGTCATATAATATATAATATAAAACTCTTCTTGTTTTAAATTCTCACTGATGGCTAAGCCCCCGTAAAGATGAAACCCTAGAACCGCCCCTGCTCTTATGCCTACCGAAAATCACTGAAATTTACTTCAAATACTTAAGTACATTAAATATCAGATAATTTAAGACTTTTACTTGAGTAATATTCTAAAAGGTGACTTTCACTTCTACCAAAGTCTTTTTCTAGTACAATACTTGTACTTTTACTCAAGTAATGCTTTCTAATACTTTATACAACACTGACGATGAGTGAGCGCTTGGCTGCTGAAACGCCATTTCGGCGCCAGTGGTTTAAAAGAGGGCGGGGCACATGAGCACTTCGTGGAATCGATTCATCTTCCCTCGGATAGTAACGCCTGTGAACGTGATGACGTATTTTTGACAGTTGTTTCGCAGACCGTTTTCGTGTGTGAAAAAGAGGTGTTGTGAAAACAAGCGTTGTGTGTGTAAACTGTCATAGTCGTACATTTTGGGATCCAACTCCGCAAAATTAAAATTTACACACAAATGCTTTGAATTACGTACAATTATTATTGACAGTGTTTTATCCCATAGTGATGCAGGTGGAAAAGTGTCTTAACTCCCGAGAGGGTAGTTTAAAGTCTATGATGGAAGAGACACGGACACACTTAAAGTAGTTAGCAGTGAATAAATGACATAATAAATGACTATTTTGTGAGCTGTTTGCCTTATGTTGTGCCAAATATGTGCCCTTTTTTAGTAGCCTGGTTTTTGGCCAGGTTTATTGATAAAGCTTGTAAAACTGCCGCTAATAAACTATTTTGTCAATAGATGAAGCCACTATTAGTGAGAAAATGGATGTAAGGATGATCACATATTCAATCACATTTTATTTAGAAGTGTACTAAAGGGAAAGTGTTGAGAGTTTCAGGCCCAGACAACTTTAACATTAACAAATGTTTTAATGGAATAACAAAAGACATTATTCCTAATAACTAAAGTAAACAGTCCCTTGACTCAGTCTGTTTTTCAATAACAACTAAACCCTAAGTATTAACTAGAATTAGATTTTTACAACATTTGACACAACTGACAAACTTAACCAATGATTAAAATCTGTGAAATTACACATAGCAGCATCGATCGATACAATATTGAACCTCAAAAAACAAATTCAGTTCAAAACACAATTATAGTGTGTAGAAAGGTTGGGAACTAACAGTGAATATCAAGTAGGTGTGTTTACTTACAGTGGCTTACGGTCAGAGGAAACGATATTGCGAGCTCTATACAGTGCTCAAGGTCTTTTAATCAACAGGCTTGCTTTCTGTTAATTAAAAGGGATTTGAGGTTTTGCATACAGTAGATATTCTCTTTCAAGCATATACTGTATAGTTATTTATACTCACTTTGTGGCAACATTCTGGGGAAGAGCCACATATACTGTACAGTAGATGTAATGGTCAGGTGTTCATATACATTTAGCCAGAAAGAACTTGGTAAAAGAGCTGTTAAGTATTTAATTTTCTGTTTTTAACTGGGATCATTTAACTGACCACTGTATTGCTTTTGAAATTTTGATCTGGCATACGTAAGCATCTTGGGACCAATCAGCTAACAGTACATGTCTTTGGTAGTATGTGGAGAAGTATGGGGAGAACATTAAAACCACGCACACAGACTGGAATTTGGAGTCAATAGAGAAATGGCTTAATTATTACTGGTATAACTAAAGGTATGGTTGTTGGCAACCCTAAACGTTCTGGCGCAGTTCATATCCTGGAGTGAGACACAATGTGAAACACATGCTTTTCCCAAAACACCTGAAGCCACGCAACTGCAACTTTTTTGACCTGCTGCATCCCAGGGCAGCATAACAGACATGGAGGAAAGCACTCCTCATTTCTACATACATGAGTTCACGGACACATCTGATTGCCTAGTGTCAAAGTAGCCATCCTTCTCACCCAGAGAGCACAGCCAGTTTTGCCCACTTGACCCTGTCCACAGATGTCCGTGGCATTGTAAGGATTCAAACTCATGCTCCACACTTGAATCTGTTGTACCACTCAGGAGTGTACAAAATACTGTATTTTATATTGTTTTTCAACTACAGTCACAATGCCGTAGATAGACGAAGTCATTTGTACAGAATAACATCCTGCAAGAGAAAGCTTTTGGCTGTTTTCACTCCTTGGTCTCTTCAAGCTCTGTGCTTAACAGACACTTGGGAGTAGATCATTCCAGCTTTGGTGGCAGAAAAGCAGGCCATAAATAGAGGGAATGCTTTCAGGTAATATCTATCAGATTGTACCGGATGTTGCGGGCAGATCATAACTGGCTTTACACTCACTGCGCACTTGCTTTCACACAAATAGGCTTTCTAGACTCGGATATACATTGTTCTACTTTGCGGCCACATTTTCCTAAAACTGTTTTTGGGCAACAGGGAATTTTCTCTGAAAAGTGCATTTAAATAGCAGCTCACAACTCTTCTTGACGTTATTACATCTAACACGCTACTTTGAGTCAGCGTTTCCTCACTGAACGGCAGACGAATGTGTTTTGTTGCACATTGGCTGCAATTGATTCTGCTTTTGTCCATCGCTTTTTGTGCACTGTCCCTGAAAATGTACTTGACCCTTTAAATTATGTCTGTTTTTTTTTTTTTTTTTTGCCAGGGCAAATCAAATGTATTTGGTGAAATTGGGTTCATCACAGCTGCGGGGATCCTGGTTTAATCCCGAGATCAGATTACTGTCTGTAGGAAGTTTCATGTGTGGGTTTTCTAAGAGTTCTCTGGTTTCCTCCCACTTCACAAAAACTTGCCAGTAGGTGGATATGGCCTATATTTTCATTCTGTAGTCTCATGGTTCAAATAGTTCCAAGCACACTTTACTCACAGCCCCAAACACATTGAGCAGGAGTAAAGATGCTGGTGATGATGACGATGATGATGATGATGAGGAAGTATCCTGTTATTCTCAGTGCTGGGGAGAATACAGCAGCTTTTAATAGCATCTATGTGCCTCTGCTGTAGATATACAGTAGGCTTGTAGCTTGTTAGGCTGATAAAGCTGGATAGGCTGATGTGCTGGTGTGTGTGTTAGTGTGTGAGAGAGGGAGAGAGAAAGCGAGAGAGAGAAAGAAAGAGAGGAGGCTTTGTTTTATTGTATCAAGCATCATGAGGCTTCTTCATCTAGAGCCATTCCTATGGCATCCGTGTTTATTTGAGCGACAGACACAGGCTTTTTAAAAAAAAATGAACAGATCACTTAATAACACACTGTTGCTTCCTTTCAGCATTGCTAACAGCAACAGATCACATGTCTGTCTCCATGATTTCAGTATAGCAACTTTATTGTAACGAAAACCACTAATCCAAAGCGTGTGTCTGTGTGCACGCACGTCTGTGTGTGCATGCAATCTTCTCGGTTAGCTTGTGAGATGTTAGCTCTCTAATTAGCAGCTTTTAGTCATGGTTCCTCCCAATGACCTCATTTAGCACAGTGCTGTGAAATGCTAATGTTGGATGCCAGAATCGTCGCTTAGTCAGTCTCTAATCTGCGAGTCAAGGTTAAGTGACTGTTGTGTGTTGAAGCAGTTTGGTAGTTCGGTAAGCTCATGGCATTGTGTACATCAGCTGGAACTGATGTCCATGTAGCTTACACAGGACAAGCATGCATGTAGTTTGTAGCATGTGATACAGCATTGGCATAAAATAGCTATAAATGTATAGAAATTCTATTTACAGCTGATTGCTATTAAAAAAATATTTAGTCGTCACTTATTAACATTCTAGACACTTCATCATGTAAGAGTAATTAGGACTAACTTGCCCGCAGACATACATGCTTAATTCTTCTTTTCACTTAAGAGGAATTCATTCTGGTTAGTACTTAAATAAATGTATGCAAATGAGTAAACAGCAGCAGGTACTTCAGTAAGTCTAACTGGTTTCAGTCGATTTATAGGAATATTGCTAGGCCACATCCATTCTGTACACTAAAATAAAGGTGGTGCAAATCCACTTAGCTGGTTACTTTTATTTCTGCCTTCAGGCTCGATCTTTTGTCTGAATCTGAAAGGGTTGTAATAAGTATTTATGCTGCCTGCATGTGCTATCGGAACGATGGCACTATTTCTTGTCTCCACATGCTCTGTTTTCGGAAAGAGCATAAAACCTAGACGACGCCAGGCTCATTAATACGTATTTCTGTATTTATGTTCCTTTTTTTCTTTTTACCTTTAAACACTATAACACAATTATTTGACACTATAACACATTACTCAGTTTCACAATAATGTCTGCGTTTCTAAGGTCCTGATTATGACTTGAGGCATTCATTCACGTGCAGCTTCCTGTTAGGAAACTTGTTTTTTACGCTAATTCCGACAGCATGTGAAGGCAGCATTACATCTCATTACAACACTCTCCTTCTCTTGTTTTACACCGCACATGTTTTCTCTCTCTCTCTCTCTCTCTCTCTCTGTTTTTTCTCTCTTTAATGACGGTGATACATGAGCATGATTCATTATTATGTGCATATGCTGTAGGCATGAAATGATGAATATAGAGGTGTGCAGTGTAATATTGTTCACATTAACGCAGGGTGTATTTAAAAAGAAACCTTTTGCGATCATATATTATAATATTATGACTCACAGTGCGAGTGTGAGCGTTTTGCTACATCTGGTCTGTATTTTTGTTGTATTTCTTTTTTTTTCAAAATGCCATCTGAGTTTGGATTTAGTCACACATTTGCAAGAACAGATTTTTTTTGTATTAATATAGCTATACTGATTAGAAAGCTTTTTACGTCGTAGACCAAGGGTTTCCAATCTTACCAATCTTATCCACAAAGGGCCGGTGTGGGTGCAGGTTTTTATTCCAACCAAGCAGAAGCCACACCTGATTCCACCTGTTTAATAGGTTGTTCTTGGCTTTTAGTAGGCTCTGGTGTGGCTTCTGCTCGGTTGGAATGAAAACCTGCACCATACCGGCCCTTTCCGGATAGGATTGGACACCGCTACATCATAGACGTTGTAGCCTTCTCTCCACTGTATGTACGAGAGGTCAGAATTCCACTGTGTAATGATAATTGATGGTCAAAGCTGAGATTGTATACAATACAGGTGTCTCAATGTCAATTATCACACGTCACCTGCCGGATAAACTCGCCTCATCCTCGTCCGCAGTTGATGCAAACACAACAAGCTGAGTTTTTAGCCTTCTTCCATTGCACCGGCTCATAAAGACTTTTTGTTAATGTTCGTTACCAGACAAATACCTTTCCTGCTGAAAAGACATGCCGAGCTGGTAATTGGTAGTGGGTGGAAATAATTCCTGAATTACAAACACTAATGAAATATCATAGACAAGACCATTTAAACAACAGTAAGGCAATTAAAACTCTCCAACATTCATTATTTAGTAGATACAAATAAAAAGGAATGGCTAATAATTTCTCTAAAAGCTTCCCTTTTTTTTTAATACCCAAGTATGTTAACCTAAAAATATCGTGTCTATTCACAAGCAGACGTCATTCTAGGAAGAACAAACGTGTAAATGTATGTCTCAGTATGTTTACAATGATGACACACAGGAAAACGTATCGGACTCGGACAATGTAGCAGCATTCATTTGTTTGTATGTCACGTCATAAATAATGATAAAACGATGCAAATGGATCTGTGGTCTTGATGGTGTTAATCATGGAAATAGTCCTAGAGAGTTTATATCATCGTGGTTTAGAGTGAACATGTCTGCCGGAGAATATCGCTGGTTGTTGAATGTGGTCTCACATCTCGTGGTAAGTACACGATAACACGAGAGCTGTACTGTGAAAACACTTGGCTTGCTTGTTAAGCACTTTGTAAAGCATTGTGTGTGTGTGTGTGTGTGTGTGTGTGTGTGTGTGTGTGTGTGTGTGTGTGTGTGTGTGTGTGTGTGTGTGTGTTTGTGTGTATTTTGTACTGTTGTCCGACTCAAGCTTTTCAGGGCTTTTCTGCCTAAGAGGTTTTCTACTGCCTGGCCTTCTGGATTTCTGAGACTCCTTTTTCTTTTGCGTTTCCATTTCTCCACCTCTCTCTCTCTCTCTCTCTCTCTCTCTCTCTCTCTCTCTCTCTCTCTCTCTCTCTCTCTCTCTGTCACTCTCTCCCTCTTTCTCGCCATCTTTATTCAAGCTTTCACGAAATCCCTGCTTTTCTGTCTTAGAGGCAGTTTGAATGCTCTGAGGCCTGCTCTCTCTGTCAAATCCTTTGTCCCAACAGCAATTACAATGATGATGGAAATAATAGAACACAAAGGAAGGAACGTGACTTTCAGAAGGCAGCTTTTCAATGTCTCTATTGTTTTCTTCCGGCGAACGCAAGAGCGAAAGAGGAATAGACAGGAGAGGGAGGGATGACAGATCCGTCTTGTAAAATGTCAGCATGTGGGATCTGTCATGTATACTGCAGACACGTTAACTCTCCCTCACTTTCCTCTCTGTCTGCCTGTCACTCTCTCTCTCTCGCTCTCTCGCTCTCTTTTCATTAATGCATGTATTAATGTAGCTAAATAATGGCTTCGGCTACCCCTTAAAGAAAAGTTGACGGCTCTGTTAGTCTATGCAGTGTAACCTTGTATCAAAGGTTAGCCAAAGAGGGAGACAGTGTGTGAGTGATCGTGTGTGTGTGTGTGTGTGTGTGAGAGAGAGAGAGAGAGAGAGAGAGAGAGAGAGAGAGTGTGTGTATGTTAGGTGACTGCTTCTAACTTTATAAGAACTACATTTTTCCAAAGACCCACAAGGCTAGAAATATCTTACCGCTTATTCATTTTATTTTTTTCCTTCATTTATTCCCAGTTCCTGCTCATCAGGCAGCTCTCTCCATCACATGTCACATGCCTCCTCTGTTCACAGACTGCATCTTTTCAAACTACTGGTCATCAGGGGGAGGGTCGCAAACTCGGATGAAAGCAAATCTGCATCTCCTCTTCTGCATGCATTACACATCACATCACAGACTCCCATGACTGACTGGTGTGTTTGTGATTGTTAGAGGAAGAGGAGAGAAGCAGAGAGAGTATGCCATGCTAGATGACTGTGGCATCATCAGGATTTTTCTGTTGCACCACTGACAGATGTGATCTTATGGGGACATTTGGCTAACCCAGTGTGGAAAATTACTTGAAAATGTAATTAATTTTTTTTTTTTTTTTTTAAATTAACTTGAGATTAAAGGTTATTCGTGGCCTAATGGTTAGAGAGTCTGACTCCTAACCCTAAGGTTGTGGGTTCGAGTCTCAGGCCGGCCAGGACTGAGGTGCCCTTGAGCAAGGCATCGAACCCCCTCCAACTGCTCCCTGGGCGCCGCAGGCTGCCCACTTCTCCGGGTGTGTGTTCACGGTGTGTGTGTGTGTTCACTGCTGTGTGTGTGTGCACTTTGGATGGGTTAAATGCAGAGAACAAATTCTGAGTACGGGTCACTGTACTTAGCCGTACGTCACGTCACTTTCACTCGAGGTTACAGAGGTTAAGTTAGTCAAAGCATTAATTATCTGCATATAAATGATGTTTTTGTGTATGTGTGTTTTAGCGCTGAGAGAGATAGGTTTTTGCTTTATCTGTGTAAGTTAAAAGCCTCTCTGGTCCTCCAATGCCTCAAGCAAAGAAGGTAGCAGCTATTTTAGAAATAGAAAATATCTAGTGGTGAGCAGTTCAGTCCTGTGCGAAGTGTCATTTTTACACTTACAGCATTTGGCAGACGCCCTTTTACAGTGTGACTTACATTTTTTTCTTCATGTTATACAACTAAGCATTCAGGGCCTTGCTCAGGTGGCCAGCAGTAGCTTGATGGACATGAGATTCAAACTCACAACCTTCTGATCGGTAGACCGACACACCTTAACCACTAGGCTACCACGTCCCGTTTTGCTACAGGTAGTCTGGTTTCTTGACGGCATGGATGGAACGCTTCAATGTCAGTGTTCCTGGAATAAACTTTAGACGCACCACCACCACCACCCTGGCCAGAATAAATCGCTTACCGAATACAGGAAATGTAATAAATGAAAAATATTCAGCTGTATATCATTTATGTTACATGCCGGACATGTACAAAGATCGTAGATTGTAGATGAAGGTTGTTGATTTTTGTTCACACACCATATTGAACTGCCCCACTGGTCACAAGCCCCCTGGATGCTAGTTTGCTACTTTGAAGAGCAAACATTTGGCGACACTTCTGGTTAATGACCCTATGGCGCCTTATAGCTTCTGTTAGGTCTGGCTTTGTGTTTGGAAGCTTTAATGGATTTGTAATTGGATGTTTTTCAAAGATAAGTGGACTGAAATTGCAGACCCAGGTTTTGATCGGAATAAGTAAGATCAGTTAGGTAAGCTCTGGGTCTCTCCAGTGATGCAAAAATCCCCTTAATCCATTTCCTGTCTAGTGAACTTTCTAGAAATGTCAAAATATTTAAATAATTGATGTGGGGGCCTCAACATGGCTTTTTTTTTTTTTTTTTTTTACCAAGAATAATTATGTGTTTGTCTGTTTTTGTGTGTGTGAGTGAGAGAGAGAGAGAAAGATGGAGAGAGTATATTTTATGGAATGATGGCAATAATCCGGCTGGATCCATGCTCACATTCCAAATGAGATGGAGCGAATTATATATTTGAATGCCCGTAACCTCTGAAACGTTTGCTGAAGTTTTAAATTGCTGCTTCAAACACAGAATAATGAAATAAATCAGCAGTGTAAATTTCTGCTTTTGTAGTCATGGGACTCGGTTTTAGCTTCAGTATTCATATTTCCTCCTGTTTAAACCTTAAGATTTAAAAGCCTGACATTAAACAGTAAGTTAGAACAATCGTGATATTAATCTTTCCTTGTTTAATATTTTAAATTCCTGGTATAAGTTGGCCTGTGTATATTTTTAGCTTCGAACTAAAATAGAATTTGATTCTTTTTAAATAAATAAATAAATAAATAAATAAATAAATAAATAAATAAATAAATAATCTCGTTCTCCTGCATACTGTACAGTAGTGTGAGTTTTGAAGTCATCACTGGGACTGTAAAAGAAAATAAGAAAAAAAGAGAGGATAAATTGAACATCACATGCAAAGATACTTCTCTCATATTGTTTACTGTCGAGTCAAGTCAAGTCAAGAAGCTTTTATTGTCGTTTCATCCATATTTAGTTGTTGCAGTACACAGTGACATGAGGATCCAGGATCCTGGTGCTACATAAAACAAAGACAGCGCTATAAGGACTTAGTAAGTTAGTCCTAGATACATAAAGTGCATTTGTGTGACCTGGTGCAAACAGTGCAGGACAAGACAGAAAGACAGTGCAGGACAAGACCAACAAGACTGTAGGACAAGACAAACAAGACAGTGCAGGACAAGACCAACAAGACTGTAGGACAAGACAAACAAGACAGACAAGACAATACAGGACAAAAGACAGAAAGACAGTACAGGACAAAAGACAGTGCAAACAAAAATGACAAGACAATACACAAAAGACATTACACAAAAGACAATACACAAAAGACAATACACAAGAGACATTACACATAAACAGCACTGACCAGTGTAAATACTGTATGTCCAAACAATATTACGTGTGCAGAAATACTGGAATGAACACATTAGTGTTAAAGCAGCAGTTACATGAGATAATGTAAAGTATTGTGCAAAACAGCAATCGACTGAAATGTGAGACAGAATGTGCAAAGAGCAAAAACAGTGTGCAAAACAGCATGTAAACAGTTTGATGGATATACAGTATATTGGAAGAGCGTGTATTTGGTGTAGGTCTGTGCAGTCCATACAGCTGATGTGCGTTTGTGTGCTCAGTACAGCTCAGTTCAGTTATTAAGGAGTCTAATGGCTTGTGGAAAGAAACAAACAATGTCAATTTTTAAGGCTGCAGTAGAAGTGGATTTTGAGAACAGCGTCCCAGTAGTGCATCGTTATCTTTACAGCCTCTAATTTAGTATATTGTTCCTTAGATTTGATTCCTCTTTGTAGAAAATCCAGCAAACAAACAAACAAACAAACAGCTAGTGGTTTTATTACAGTGTTATAAGGAGATATTGGTGTGAAGAGCAGATACAGAAATACTGTACTATATTACAAAGATATCTTCAAAACATGATGAAATGAATAATTTCCTCATAAAAAAAACACCATAAGATGGTAAATGGTAATAAATGAAACAATACCAGTAATTGTTTTGGCAACAATTTGTTTAATACCTCAGTAGTCTCCTATAGGGTGCAGATTAGATGGTAAGTTTTACTGAACATCCTGCAGAATTTAACACAGTTCTTCTGGTGTCTTGGTCTGACGCCAGGGAAAAGCTTCTGTAGGACAAATACATTTATGCTTTCAGATTTTAGCCAAAAATTATGTTATGTAGTTGGCAGATGTATCATTTTTCATACGCAATGATGAATTCTGCATGGTGACAGACTAGAAGAGTGAAACACACAGTAAATCTTCCTTCTC
The DNA here is from genome assembly GCF_022655615.1 of Tachysurus fulvidraco. NCBI lineage: Eukaryota > Metazoa > Chordata > Actinopteri > Siluriformes > Bagridae > Tachysurus > Tachysurus fulvidraco. The sequence continues at coordinate 21,822,135 of NC_062522.1, forward strand.
TGGTCATAGGACATATCGGCACTCTTCGAAAGCCTCTCGACATTCAGTTCAATTTATTTTAAGGTTTGTTTTTATATGAAGAAATTCTTTTCGTTCAGATGATCTTGGCCGGCGTGAAGGCTAAATATGTAATATCGATAAATCATGAATTCTGTTCATTACAAGATTTCACCCAACATGTGGTTGCTTCTGCCAGTAGACTGGGCTATAGTTGGATTGTTTGTTTATTTATAATAAAAGGACGTGCACTCAAAATCCAGTAATCATCACGTCTGTTCGTCTGAATCACCCTGAACTTGTGCGAACTAACTTAAAGAAGTCCAAAAAGCCTAAGAATGTGAAGAGGCTTGAAATGTTCTGCTTGGTGGAGTGGACCATGATCACACTAGAAGTTTCTCCAAACTTGTTAAACATTAGAAGATGCTGTTCAGTGTTGTTATTTTTATTATTTGTTGTTACTCCACCTGAAGCTTCACCAAATATTAATTTCTAGGAGAAATTGCAGTATTATCTTTCAAATGATTTTTTTTTTTTTTTTTTTTTTTAACCATTGTCCATTTAAGATGTGCAGCACATTTGAGTGGTTATTTCCCAGGTAAAATGAAAAGTGCTGCTTTTTGGCATAATGCATCAATAGATGATAAATGTGCCCAAGTAAGGTTTCAAAGAAGGCTTTCAGACTGCACTCTTAGCACAATGCAAGCCATTTCTTACATCTGTAGCCAACTGAAATGTTTTGAAATGACAGTCTGCAAATGGACCCTGTCTAATTCTTCTGAGTCACCGCTCCCACATCATGTGTGTGCTTCCAGAAGGTCCCATGATTACTGCTGGCAAAAAAAAAAAAAAAAAAAAAAAAATGACCCTCATTTTGTACAATTTCAGGTGCTTTCGATCTTAAATAGCTTACGTCAGTGCTTATTAAGTAGGTTCGTAAGGGATTTTTTGTTAGGAAACAAAGCAAAATGAAGAAGCAGTCAACACTGGAAACCATAAATCCCGATGAGCGAATGCAGCTGAGAAGCGTGCGTCCTCTCTAGGACTGGCTGCTATGACTATATAAAATGGAGAAATTCAAGTTTGTCAATCATGCTTTTTCTGGGGTTTCTTGGACAATTTTTTTTTATTAAATTTACATTCTAAAAAAATCGCCACTGAATGATTTGATATGATGTTTCAATTTTGTAAATTTTGATATGATGTTACAATTTTCTTCTTCTTCTTTTTTATTATTTTAATTCATGAATATTATACATAAATCAAGGAGTTAACAAAGTCAAGAAAATGCAAATAAAGATATTAAATAAAGTACTACAGCTTCAGTATTGGTGGGAAATTATACACAAATCTAATGATGCATATTTTACATCAGAGAAATGGATAGATAGATAGACGGACAGACGAATAGACAGGTAGATAGCTAGATAGCTATATAGATAGATAGATAGATAGATAGATAGATAGATAGATAGATAGATAGATAGATAGATAGATAGATAGATAGATAGATAGATAGATAGATAGATAGATAGATAGATAGATAGATAGATAGATAGATAGCAAAATCCATTAAAGTACTAGAAAAAGGTAGAACATCTATTCTTCCGCTGCTGCCCTGAGCAGCTGCCGGCTGCAGTGGCTCCATTTTTTCTGTATTGCTTTTAGTCTTTTGTCAATGTGCTCTAGAACCAAGATGTTTTTTTTGTCCCATAACCAAGCCCTATTCCCAACCCTTTACTGAACATTGGTACAGACCAGCATAACGTTCCTCAGTAGAGCCTAATAGAGCCTGAGTTGTAGTTCACATGGGGGACTTTAGAAGCGCTATAATCTTTCTTCATGGCCAGAGTGTTCATTAATCTTTCCCAATCTCACAGAAGCAAATTAACCATTTATGCTGATGACATAATCGGGTTCCATGTTGTTCTCTCATCCTAAATTATTTTATTGTGCCTGGTAGAACACACATCTCAAGCACACACACACACACACACACACACACACACACACACACACACACACACACACACACACACACACACACACACACACACACACACACAGAGTCAGGTGTACACCAATCACACCCATCCCCACTCCCACTCTAGCATGTTAAAAGTCTTATCTCTAGTCAGTGTGCCACTGACTAGAGATTGTATGCCTTCTAAATTGTATCTAAATGCCTTCACTTCAGACTGCCCTCTTTTAAACATCTCTGAACCTGTTGCCATTGTACACAGGAGGCTTTAATTACACAAACACTGCTTTGTCTCACTGCTTGCATGATCTTTTTTCCATCAGCCTTGTCAAGGGAAAATCAGGAGGATTGGTTGTTTAATATCCTTAGACCAAAATGGCTTATAGAATGGTTACTGTGCTTATAGAAATATTTGCCTGATCCACAGAGGTGAACAGTGGATGGATGGATAGATGGATAGATGGATGGATGGTTCTGTAGTAGAAAACATGGTGTCTTTTAAGAATGGCTGTTTTACAATACCCAGAATGCATAGGTATAAATTGCTGTTTATTCCTATTAGACTTAATAAAACACAAGAGCATTTAATTTAATAGCATTTATTGTGGTGGCCTGCTCTATCAGATGAAGGATTTCTTCCTTTAAAAACACTCTTTTCTCATAAGTGTATTATGCAGTATTCGGCAGTAGTGTAGCGTTACATAGCATACACAAGCTACAGGATGTCCCATAATTCTCCATGCATAAAGGAAATTAACATTTTCCCCAATTACTTCATTCATGAGCTCATTAATATTAATTTTCTTTTACTAATTTAAACATACTTTATTTATTTTTTCAAAATATGTGGTGCAGCAAGTCATGTCTTCACTCTGCTTTTGGATAGAATCAAAGTCAAAATGAGTCGGTTAACTGATTGCAGGCAGTATAAACAAGAAAAATAGTCAAATTCAAAGCTCTGGAGTCGATTATGGGGTCGATTCTCACACGCAAAGCAAAAAAAAAAGATTTAAAAAGTAAATAAAGTATATAAAGTACATAAAAATATTTCCCAATTGTTTTCATGAAACTCATCTATGTTTCCTAAACGTTAAGACCTCAAAGCATGTTACTTGCAAAAAAACCCATTTTTCCCAGACCACCACACATTTAAGAAATATTTTGAAATTTGGATCTGTCTTCAATAATCCCCTCTCCCTCTCTCTCTCTCTCTCTCTCTCTCTCTCTCTCTCTCTCTCTCTCTCTCTGTCTCTCTCTCTCTCTTTCTCGATTTGTGACCATATAAAAGACTAAATACATGCTAGCCTGTAAATAATAGCATAGTTTTAGATGTCTTGGCTTTGTCTGCCAGTACATTGGACTTGAAATTAAACAATAACGCCAGGTGTTTTTTTTTCTCTCCGATTCTTTGCCAGCACTGTGGTGCATCCATTTAAAGTTCTCTTGTGCTCATTTCTCTGCCTTTTTGCCTTCAGCCTCATTTACAGTAAGTGAATTTCAGCTCTAGAATACGCAGCTGATTAACAGCCAGGCAGAAAGATTTGTGTAACATTGCCAACTCTGGATAGTGCTGAGAGTTTAGAGAAGAAGTTTGCTTCACACAAATACAGATAGAGAGACTTGAATGGAGTTCAGGTGGTGAAGACCTCTAGTGGACAGTAGAGGTATTGCTCTCTAACATCATCCAATGCTTTGTAAACACACTGTCTTTATCACCGTTTTTTTTTTGTATCACTCTGCTTTGTTACTTCACTAATGAGACAAGAAGGAAAAGCTGTGAAAGCTGTCTTCAGGTGTATATCTTGCAATATATGTCACAATAAGAGGATCTGCTTCAGAAGCAGAAAACAAAGGTAGACTAAAAAAATTCTATTTTTTTTATTATTATTTTTTTTTTTACAACAAAACATTATTGATAAAACAGGGCTTATGAAAAAAGAACTTCACTGCACAATATCTAAAGATTCCTTGTGTGTTAATTGAGTCCCGCAGGGGGTGTAATGGCGAGGAATTAAAGAAGATTTAGACCTGCCAGTTCCCAGTGGGGCATTCTGGCTAGCCATCCTCATCCTTCTCTTCCTTAACGTCTTCCTCCTTCTCCTCTGTCTGCCAGAGCTCCAGAAGCTGGATGTCAGTTGACTGATTGCACAAGTAGCATGAAAGTTGCCTACTTTTTTTTAAGATGTCCTTTGGAACATTTTGAATTTAAAAAATGCAGTGCATCAATTAAGCAGAGTTTTTTTCTGATTGAGAAACGGAAGTTTTTTTATCCTGGGAAAAGACATGCAAGATTTGAAAGGGTTGTTATAATGCAGGGATTTGTTATGGCATACTGGTACAGTATGTGTGTGTGTGTGTGTGTGTGTGTGTGTGTGTGTGTGTGTGTGTGTGTGTGTGTGTGTGTGTGTGTGTGTGTGTGTGTGTGTGTGTGTGTGTGTGTGTGTGTGTGTGTGTGTGTGTGTGCGGTAACTGTCTGTGCTGCTAAAAAATAGTTTTAGAGCCACAATGCATTCTCTTTGACTCGGCTCCAGTTCAGACCCTGGCTCATGGCTCATTGCTCTTGTGAATAAATCTGCTTAACCAGACTTTAATGAGTATGAACTCGAGAGCTGTTCTATGGACCGAATCATGAATGATTCCTTAAGTGAGGCTTCTCTTTATGGAGAGTGACAGTAGCTGTGTTTTTGAAAATGATTTGAACCTGCTAGAATTACTGTACCACTCCTGGTTTTGTGCATGTGTAGGTTTGGTCTTAATATGTTTACCAAATTTAATGTAGGACATATCTTTATTTTCACTGAAGAAGGATGACTTGATGGCATAAGGATGGTAGTAACATCCACTTCCATTTAAGATAAGGGCTGTGTCTTGCTAGAGACGTTGCTAGAGATCAGCTTGCTAGAGATGTTGTGAATCAGCATGGGCACTGGTAAAGACCTCGGTTCACTACATAATGGACACTGAAGACTCAGTTCCCAGCAACACATATTGTAAGTTAGTGATGCTTATGGCACCCACATGCTGTACTGTATGTACTCCTGGCAACATCTGGGCATGCTCTTGATGAGATAGCAGATGGTGTCCCACTCCCAATACTCAATTGAATTCAGGACCAGTCAATGGCACAATGCCTTTATCATACAGAATCTGCCTACACACTCTGGCCACATGAGGCTGGGCATTGCCATGCACCAGGAGGCCCCAGGGCTCAGTGCACCAGGGTAAGGTCTGACAGTAGCTCTGAGGATTTCATCCTGGTACCTACAGTAACAGCAGTAAGGGCACTGGTGGCTAGCATGTGGAGGTCTTTGCAACCCTTCAAGAATATTCCTGACCCACCACCAGTCATGCTGGATGATGTTGCAGGCAGCATATTCCAGACTCTCTGTATTTTCTCTGTCTTTAAGTCACATGTCTGTCTGCTCAATGTGAACCTGCTCTCATCCCTGAGGAGAACCGGGCACCAATGGTGGACCTGCCAATTCTAGTGTTCTCTGGCAGATTCCAATGAAGCTGTATGGTGCTAGGCTTTGAGAACAGGGCACAATAGAGAATGTCAGGCCCTCATGCCACATTCATGGAGTTCTGTCTGTCCAGAAACATTCACACCAATAGCCTGTTGGAGGTGAAGCTTTGGCAGTGCTGCTCAAGCCTTTCCTTGCACAAAGGAGCAGATAACAGTCCTGCTGTTGGTTTGAGAAGCTTCAGAAAGTATGACATTATTTCCAGGAGAGGAAACTAATGAGTTGATTAGTTGATTTACAGTAGCTACAATGTGTTTAACAGTATTGGTTTTTAATAATAAACTCTTAGAGTTCCAAAGTGTAAATGTGTGTGATTTTACACACACGTACGCACGCACACACGCAGACACACACACACACATTTATGCTGTGTAAAGGTGTAGGTAGTAGAACAGAGCTGATGAGCAGTTACTCAAGCGTTCCGTCCATGCCGACAGACAGATGACAACCTTTATCAGCTGAAAAGGAAATAGAGCACTGATTAACATGATGAGAAGAAACACACACACACACACACACACACACACACACACACACACACACACACACACACACACACACACACACACACACACTGCCTTATTCTGCTAATGGGTCAATCAGCACAGTAGGGCATCTTCTAGGGTGGAGCTATGAGAGTTAAGTGTCAGACTCAATCATACAGAGCCTGAGGGGTGTGTGTGTGTGTGTGTGTTTGTGTGTGTGTGTGTGTGTGTGTGTGTGTGTGTGTGTGTGTGTGTGCTGATTTCATCTATCCTCCTTTTCCTGCCTAATTAGTTCTCTACTCTTACTCAGAAACATTAAAGCAATTGAAACATGGTAGTGCAGCTTTTGCTACTTACTTGTCTTAGACTCCAACATTGACATATATTATATGTGTCGCTTGTAGCCAGCTTACCTTGATAATTTTACCTCATTTAAAGGCAGGGTCTCCGATTTTTGAAAGCCAATGTCGACATTTGAAATCACCAAAACAAACACACCCCTAACCCAAATGGGTCCCACCCCTGTATTGATAGCTCCGCCCACACATACATACGTAACCCAGGCAACTAATGGAAAGAAATGTGTCTTTATCATAGCTGAAGGGAAGAACAATACGATTGCAGATAAACAAAAAAAAAAAAGCAAAAATGACACACAAGCATAATCATGTAAAGGACACAGGCATATATTAGTTCTGTGTAACATATTTAGTTCTGTGTAACAAAGCAAAACCAACGTTACTCACCTATTGAGAAGGAAAAAAGCACCCTTATCCAGAGCGACATACATAAGTGCTTAAATCTCTAGCATTGAATACAATAATACTGGCTCACTAGGTTACATACTTAAGATACCATAAATTTAAAACATTTGTTCAAAGTTACAATGAAAAAGTGTCAAAAGGTTGTGTGTTTTTTGTTTTTTTTTAAATGCAAACGATCGGGAAAGTTGAGTTTCCCAAGTCAATAACTTCTGAGCTAAACGCTGTTACTACACAAAACGCAGTTGTAGCTGCCTCTCTACATTACTACGATAGAAAAGAGGTGTTATTTGTGTAGTAACAGCATTTAGCTCAGGAGTTATTGACTCGGGAAACTCCAATCTGTGAATATGTGGCCAACTTCCCGCTCCTTCAGTTCTCTCCAGCGCTGGAAAGCTGATCCTATATGAACACGGTCCTACTTCTGGCCTTATCGTAAGCCTTTCTTCGCTTTCTTTCTTTGTTTTTATCCTCCATGTCAATCTTAAAATCGCTTTCTGCTAATGTCACACATGCGCACTGAACACTCTCTCCACCGCATATTGTCAAGCCCCGCCCCTTTCTGCTCATTGGCTACCCGTTTGTTTTGATTTTTGTTTTGATTTTTGTTTATTATCGGCCCGTCTCAGTTTTCTGAAGCATTTCTCAAAAATCGGAGACCCTACCTTTAAGATTGGTAAGAAACCTTTTCTGTAAAAGCATTAAACATAGCACATGATTTATAGACCAGCAAATGTAGACATTTATCAGCCGTGCGATTAAGATATTTTTGGAAAAAAGTTGCCCTTCTAAACACACTCTGTCCAGACGTGTAGTAAAAACGAAAGGCATAGGAGGTGAGAGGAAAAGGAGAAAAAGCATTTCTTTTCCTTTTTTGAAAAACTTAGAAATGGAAGGACACAAATACCAAAAACGCACCATCAGCGAACTGATAAAACGACTCGCATTTATCTCTGTCTTTAAGACAGATACTCTGAGGAGGAAGAGAGAGACAAAGTAACATAGAGGAGAGAGAGATAGAGAGAGAGGGAGAGAGGGGGGGTGGTGGTGGTGAATAAAGAATATAACCTTCATTTCTCTTTCACATATGACCCATGTGTTTAGCTTGTGTGTGGCATGTGGTGTTCAGCTGTTGATCAATTTATCTGATTTAGGTTTATTTGGAACAGCACCAGTAGAATAGGCTTAACATTGCTCATTTACTTTGCTAAACTAAAAACAAACAAGGACAGTAGTGACGTGATGTGACATAGAGCTAAGAATGCACTTTCTGCATTTAACCCATCCAAAGTGCACACACACAGCAGTGAACACACACACACACACCGTGAACACACACCCTTAGCAGTGGGCAGCCATTCATGCTGCGACACCCGGAGAGCAGTTGGAGGGGGTTCGGTGCCTTGCTCAAGGGCACTTCAGTCATAGCCGGCCCAAGACTCGAACCCACAATCTTAGGGTTAGGAGTAAGACTCTCTAACCATTAGGCCACGACTTTCCCGGACACGACTTCCCGAGTAAAAGAAAAAATGTTTCAGATGTTGCCTTTAAAGTGGAATGAAAAACAGAGAAATTAGATGAATTGGACTGTTATTGGTCTTGGACTACTGTATATTTTTGGAATAAAGTTTGTGGGAATTTAGCAGGACATTTCAGAACTTATTATGATATGATTGGGTCCTTCTTTTGATGCAGATTGTCTTGTACAATACTATAGTAGTGTAATGATTATGAGTACTATAGTTCATGTATCTATCCATCCATCCATCCATCCATCCATCCATCCATCCATCCATTTGCTGTACACAAGGTCACAGGGAAACTGGACACTATCCCAGGAGACTTGGGGGAAAAGGCAGGGCACAATCACACACACACACACACTCACACACCCATTCACACACTAGGCACAATTTAGAGATACCAATCAGCTTACATCGCCTGTCTTTAGACTGGGGCAGGAATTGAACCCCACCCTCGTATGTGATGTGAGGCTAGTGCTAACCGCTATTGCCCTCTAGTAATAGTTCTACTATACAATATGCCTATACTATATACTATAATTAATATACTAGTAATGAATATACAGTGGGTTGTAAATAGTCTACATGGAGATGATTTTTCAGGGGAAGTTAACTGCTTTTAGAAATCAAACAGCTGAATACTGTTGGCATTATAGAAAGGAAGTGAGCTGTGAGACTGATCTCTCCCTGCAGGTACGATGCTGTGGATGTTCCGGATACACAGATAGCTCTTTTCATGTTTTCTGGAGCCTAACGTTGGTTGCTAGTGCCAGCACACAAAATGGTTGATTCATGATTTCAGGACCCTTGTTCTTCAATTGCAGAAGGTATTCGGTGCAAGCCATTTTCCGATCAGTGCTTTTCCTCCTGATTGATAGATGGACGTCAACATTTTTTAGCCAATTTGTCCTTAGCATTTAGTGGCCAAGTGTTATAAATATTCTCCTTGTCACAAAACTCGCTCCGTCCTTTCTATCGTGTCACACATTTATTGAACCTTTGCGCTCACTTGCTATTTCTTTTCTGACATTGTGTTCTTCACAAATGTGGAGCGTAGCTCTTTTAGCATTCTCTCTCTCTCTCTCTCTCTCTCTCTCTCTCTCTCTCTCTCTCTCTCTCTCTCTCTTTCTCTCTCTTTTTTTTCTCTCTCTCGCTCTCTCTCAGTTTTATTGAACTGTTCCGCAGGCTGGTTGGATGCGCTGTCTGCTTGGCGGAGTCCACTAATATTCCTTAATGACGCTGCATCTGTCTCTGTCACCAGGCTGCTTTCATGGCCTGATAAACTGAGGTGCTTCTGCCTCAGACACCGTACCAGCAGAAAACAAACAAATAAACAAAGTCCCTCTGATGGAGGCGAAGCAGACAAAACAAAAAGCACAAGGTCAAATGACACATGAGGTGGCTGCCTGGAACGATCTGTCCGGTAATGAATTGCTTAGTAATGCATGGCAAATAGCCATCAGCGTGGCAAAATGACAGCGGAACATGCGGGCCGTGATTATCACAGCAACAGTAGATGAATGCTGACTGATGGTTTAAGACTCGGTAAACAAGACGCTCTGTTTGTCTCCGGGGTTTGGAGGCTAGCGGTGTTTCTTTCCTTCTAGAATTTTTGATTGGATCACTGCGACAGTAAAAGCGGGACCTGTCTTCGGGCAGCACTTTTTCACACTGATGCTGCACCGTGAAACATCCTCTGGCAATTCCTTTCTCTGTCGGTCTCTCTGTCGGCCTTTTCTTTTTCTTTGATCTCCCTGCTTCTTTGTCAATGCTCATATTCTGCGTGTGTGTGTGAGGATGAGGAGAAATGTGTACATTTGTGTGTATATCTTTGAGCATATACTTAATCATGTGCAGTGTGTAACTGCCAATGAGAGCATATTGTCTTGGATTGGCTCTCTTTCATTCACTTTGGATCAGTGAAATGTGTGTGTGTGTGTGTGTGTGTGTGTGTGTGTGTGTGTGTGTGTGTGTGTGTGTGTGTGTGTGTGTGTGTGTGTTTGCATCATGTGTTGGTACTGGACCACAGATCTGCTGGCCCAGCACAGACAGCAGACCCTTTACCTCCTGTTACTCAAAACCACTCACTTCCTCCCACTCGTTCAGTCTGATAAGCCGAACGTCTGTAATTTACTAATAAATAACTGGATTATTTCAAATATATGTGTGTATATATATATATATATATATATATATATATATATATATATATATATATATATATATATATATATATATATATATACATATATAAACAGCAACCCCGGATGATGTACTGGTATCTTTAAAAAAATAATGTGAATATTATACCCTTAAATATGTTAATCATTTGAACATGTGAATAAATATATATAATATATCAAGGCATATAACAAATTAAAGAAAGTAACAGCATAACATGTTTTAATATAGTGACCTGGTCATTGATATTCCACTGAGTATGACGTTGTTTGGAAGCACTGTCTATCATGTAGGAACAAAATCTTCAATGGGTGTTTAGTTGGTTTGAGATTTAATGGCTATAAAGTAAAAGTATATGATTTGAAACATTTATAAACTCCATGACCTATGGATGAGAGCAGGGTTAAGAGTTTAGAGACCACCAGGATAAATTCTACTGTACATTTATTATATGTACATTTTAACCTCATATATATACCTGTATATATATATTATTCTAAGTCAGGGGTATTCAATTAAAATTCAAAGGTCCAAATCTTATATTATCACTTAAAATAGTGTACCCTCATGTTAATAAAATCAATAACGCTGTATAATTTATTGTTAAATTTCAAGTGTTTTCAAAGTCTGAACTTGTATGGCACTTACATCGCAATACTGTAGTTGTCTTTACTACATGTCAAGTAACAGACAAGAGACACTGAATTTCAAGTAAAAAGTGCAAACACAGCTTTGAGCAGCCTGAACTTAGGGCCTATATTTTTCAAGTAATGTAAGAATCATTGAATTAAAATAAAAGTGCTTTTAATCTTTAAGAAAAAAATGAAACAAAAGACTTTTGAGCTGCCCCCTTTTTAAACATTAACTACATTAATAACACAGGAACCTTAGACAAAAGAACATTTCAGGTAAAATAGAACAGGGCAGAATTTACTGAATAAAAGAAAAGTGCAGAGCTTTGAGCAGCTCCCTTTTTCCTCTCTCCTTTCCACCTCTCCTTACTCCCTTTCCATCTTCTGTATCCTAGTGAGAGACATGGACATGTAACTGTCCTACCAGCAGTTTGAATCTTAATTGTCCTGCTAGCGTAATTAGGTGCATTACTGCCACCTTCTGCTCTGGAGTATGGAACAGAAACAATCTGTTTTTGGCTTGGCTTTTGATGACGCTCCTGACGTAATAACTAGATAAACTGCGCATGAACGAAAGATTTATCTTTTTATTAATTAAAAAGGAGATGCTTAATATGATAATATTAGAATTTTAACGGGTCCGGGCAGACCCGTCACTCGGTCCGGATCCGGACCGCGGTCCGCCATTTGGTGATGCCCGCTATAAGTGGACCTGATGATGAGGCCTAGTTCTACTTGAGAAATTTTGAACACCAGCACAACTGCTCCAGCTGATACATTCACAACCTGCACGACAATAACTGTATTAACATAACGTTGTCATGCGCTCATGTTTGAAAACCCATGCACAGCTCTTAGGGGTTTTTTTATAGCAAGCGTGTGTATGAAACATAATACAAAACAAAGGCTAGTCTCTTGCTAGTTCAGTTCACGCCTGCTAACGTACATTTTTACTACAGTATATTCTTGTGATTCACTATTTAGTAGTAGTACATCTCTGAGTCCAGCATACTGTGCTTCTGAAAGAAATTTGAAATGAGGCTTAACACATACAGTACAGCAAGGCCCTTACTCCTAGAATGACTCATCATAAAGGCCCTTATTTCTAGAATGACTCATCATAAAGGCCCTTATTTCTAGAATGACTCATCATAAAGTTGCGTATATTAGTATAAACAATAGCAATGATCAGCTTCACTTTGGTCTGTTGCAGTTTAGCAGAAGAAAATAATGGTCATTTAGTGCCTTGCAATATTTCTTCAAACCATTCAAATACTGTATGAGCTACTATTAGGGATACATCAATACCAGCGTCATTTCTGGCTCTGATACTTGTTGTAAAAGTTATTTATAAGGTTAACTATGAAGAGTGTCAAACTGTGGTCCTAGATGTCTGGAGTTTAGTACAGTTCGGTGATTTTGCTGCTGTAACACACCTACTGAACCTAGTAATGAATTATACTGCGTTCACACACGCAGCGACTCGCAGCGACAAAGCAACCAGAAATCGTTCATTTTCAACGACTTCTGGTGACATGGTCATAAATAACCTTCAGCGACTCGGTGTAGGCGTTTTCAGAGCCGCTAGAAAGTTGAGGAAAGTTTAACCTTATAGAAATATAGAGCGACTAGCTATGGCTTGAGCCTTCGCAAAACACAAACATTCTGTTTCTCCTTCATCTCCTATAATATCTTGCGTGTATACACTGCTGAATATTATATACAAATGCTCTCCATTCAGAACGTTGCACCACCCACTGATGAGCATTGTTACTATGGCAACCTGTAGTAGGAACTCCTACTGCAGATTTCTAGCAATGTTTGTTTCATCAGAAGAATAATCTGTACTGTAACCTGTAATCTGAGCTATGGACATGTAAGCCTGACCTCTGGCATTTCTTCTCATGCCAAGTTGTTAGATTCGACTAGAAAACAATCACAGCAAATACAAATATATACAAATAAATATATATATATCGGCACTTGTAGCTGCAAACGTTAGTAAAGTATGAATATAATGCCCCAGAATATTCTATTTTATAATATAATATAGTGTTTTTACTGGCCATGTCCCAAATATCACTGCACCATATCATCAAACGTTTTGTCTACTTTAATACCAACTTACTTTTTACCCCAATAAGCTCGAGCACACACATCAGAGAATATTGTTTCTCTTATTTATACAAAGTCGTGTATTATGAAATAATATTACTTTTTAGTAATATTACTAATTCAGAGACAAATTGGAAATCTCCTTTTTTTTTACAGCTCCTTTTTTTTCTTTTCTTTTTTTACTCGTGCAACGAAATCGCCGTCGGTGCTTTTTTGCCGACTGAAGACTTTACAGAGATGGATTTGTGGGTAATGGAGTCCCTGGAGTAGTAGGGATAAGAGGGAGTCCATTGGGGTCAGCAGGCGGTTGTGGACTATACAGACTAACAGAGTGTTGCTGAGTCAGACATGAGAAAGCAGACCTTTAATCAAATAACATCACTGACATGCCAAATGCATGAGCCCTAAATCTATCCTCCCTTACCAAAGCCTTCATTTTTTGCAAATGTAGATCTTTATTTTTTTTTTTCATATGAGGCCCATGCTAAGAATTCTATTATAAATGCTACTAAATATTTCATGTATAAATATAAATATAGCAAATCCAATTATTCATTTATTTATAAGTCCACTGATGTGCTCTGGATCTTTAAAAGGTCAATATCCACCTACTGAGCACTTTATTAGGCAACACCTGTCCACCTTCTTATTTATTCATGCAGTTATTTAATCAGCCAATCATGTGGCAGCAGTGCGATGCAGACAATCCTGCAGATACGGCCCAGCAACTTCAGCTAACGTTCACATCGACCTTCAGAATATGGAGAGATATGTGATCTTAGTGATTTTGTAAGCACGATTGTTGACGGCAGACAGGTTTATTTAATTATTAACTGCTGATCTTCTGAGATTTTCAGCCAGCAGTCTTTGGAGTGGCGCATAAAAAAAAAGAAAAGAAAAGAACATTAGGTGAATGACAGTTCTGTGGGAGGAAATGGCAAATAGTTGTGTGGGAGGAAATGGCATGTCGATAAGAGAGGTCAGAGGAAAATGGCTAGGTTTGTTCAAGCCAACAGGAGCGATATAAAAAAAAAATCGCTCTATACAACAGTGGTGATCAGAAAAGCATCTCAGAACACACAACACAATGAAGCTTGAAGTGAATGAGCCAAGACAGCAGAAGTCCACATCAGAATCCACTCCTGTCAGCCAAGAACAGGACCCTGACGCTACAGTGGGTACAGACTCACTGAAATTGGACAATTGAAGAGTAGGAAAAAATGGCCAGGTCTTTGTCTAATATTTAACCTTCCAATTTCTGTGCTCTTGTTGTGTGTGAATATCTCTAAGAGCATTAGCATTTGTAGAAATACTCAAATCAGCCGGTCTGGCATCAACATTCATGTCACAGTACCCTCATTCCAACGTGTGATGTGAACATTAACTGCAGCTTTTAATCTGCATCCGCACAATTGTCCACATTGTGCTGCTGATTAGATAACAGACGATTTAGTCTAATGAGGAAGTGTATAGAGTTCCTAAAATGTGTTCATGTTTTTGTTAATAACATGTTGAAGTTACGTTTGACTGACGTCGGATGTCCTTTTTTTTTTTTGCACCCTTTTCTTTTGCAGATTTACAACGAGAAGAGAAGTCAGTTTGATGTGAAGAGGAACTCGCCCAAGGACCTGGTGGACAGAGTGGCCAAAGACATCGCCAAGCTGCTCAACAGCAAACGCAAAGCGCTCGAGGTGAGAGGCTGACAGCTGGACTGTTCCACGCTGCAGCATACAGAACCGTATTCCTCATCTGTATTGGAGAGCATTTTTGTTTCCACTGCTTTTTTGCTGCGTATGTTGTTTTATCAGGAGAGCGTCCATCTCCGAGTAAATCGTCCTTTTCCGCCTGAGTTGACCTGTGAATAGATTTCAGACAACGGCGCAATATATTCTATTTTCCCTACTCTAATCCTCACATCCCTGCATGGCTAGAAGCTCAGGGTTCTAGATAGTAAAATCTCTTTCTGTGGAGTGGATTTTGAAAAAAAAAACAGATATGGGAAAAATATGTATCTAAAATAAAATGTTTTGTGTAGAGAAATAATAATATAATATATTACAGTCATAGCCACATAAACCTCTCGGTAATCTCACAACCACGTAAACGCTGCGTTCAGTCAGAGATTAACAGTAAGGTCAGAATCTTAGCCATTACATTCAAAATCTGGTGATTGATCCTGTGTCTTTTCTAATAAGAGAAAATTGGATTTCTAAAAGCATATTATCGATGCCCACGGTGTTGTATTAGCCTGCTTAACTAAGCAGGTAATGAGATCGCCTCGCTCCAGACTGCTCTCTTTTAAAATCTGCAGGATATCTCCATAGCCACCGCCTCACTCCCTCAAAAGTGACGTTAGGTTACCGAATCCGTTTCTGCAGCTGGTGACAACATAATGTTAGATACCACAGATTTCATCAGCTATCAACGAAGCATGTATCAGATCAACGTCTCAAATACCGAGCGAGACGATCTGCGGCTGAAACGGGATGACGAGACACACACATATATACGAAAGTGTCATTGTGAAACATTGTGCCGATCTGTGCTGAGGAAAATAATCCGTTCTCCAACCTTTAATCTGAGGTCTGGACATTTCTTCTCAAATGTAAGCAGAGGCGTCTCAGTAGGTCATCACTGCCTGCCATGACATTTTTATTTCACAGCAAGACATCCCCTATATATAAGTAATGCTTACAATAAGACTTTGGCTTTGAGATCGCAAAGTGAAATCTCTAGCCACATACCCTTACTAAGGTATGAATCTAATGCTCCTGTTTTACACACGCCAATACCGTAGGATAATTTACTGTCACAAATTGATTCCTACAGTACCTGCAGAAATCGCATCTTCCTGCGAGGAGACTACATCTAGAGTGCCGTTTCCCAAACATCATAGGTATACAAAGGTATACACCTCCGGTTACACAAAGGACTCTGGTCACCTGCTGGTAAATGCCACTTTCAAAACAGCAACCCAGCAGTGTCCATAGGGATTGTTTATGACACAGGATAGGGAGTAAGCATCTGATGATGAAAGCTGGTGCTGACTTGATGGGTTTCTTTTTTGTTGTTGTCGTTTTTACGGTGAATTACCTTGTAAAAAAAAATAAATAAATCCAAAAGTACATGTACTGTAGGTGTTGGATCAAGAATCCAGAAATTTGGAATTTTACAGACTTGGCGGTGGCCTATTGATTAGCACGTTTGTCTCGCACCTCAAGGCACCTTTTGGGCTCGATTCATATCTCTGCCCTGTCTGAGCTCATTTAATTAGCTTTTTCTCTCCGTGCTTCAGGGGTTTCCTCAGGGCACTCCAGTTTCCTCCAGAGTCCAAAAACATACGTTGTAGGATGATAGGCTTATCGAATGTGTGTGGCATCCAGTCCATGGTGTCCCTCACCTTATTATAGAGTGTGTATTTCAGGTGCTTTCAGTCCACTTTTTTCACCAAACATGCTGATAGTACGTACGAGCACAATGACTGCAACACAAATTGCCGAGTGTGGTTCTAATGGCACTGTATTGTGCGAGATGCTCTCAGGAAGAGCTTTTTCTTGTAACACTTCCAAGTAGTTTGTTGCTACAAAAGTGCCATTTAACCATGAGTGCACAGTGAGCTCATTGGACCAGATTTCTGTTGTTGTTGCTCTAAATGCGCAAAATATTATTTGTAGCTGTTTTTTAAGACGTTTTGACACGCATGTGCAGTTTGTCCTTCTTTTACACACACTCCTCGCATTCAGCGCACAAATCTGTGCTTAGCTAATCGCTGTTCAACTTGATATTAGAAGGTTGTACTAGGAGGTGGCAAAAAAGTCAAAAGTCACCCGTGTTCAGTGACCCTGTGGCAAAAAAAAAAACAGCTTGTGGGTCAGAGGTCGTGACTGAACAGATGGCGACAACCTGGCAAATTTCATCCCAGTTTAACGTTGCCGTGCACAATGCAACAACACACCAACTATCTAACTAGACTTGCCTGAGTTATATTTTGCAAAGAACTAGAAATTTCATGTGTCTAAAACAGAAGGCAGTTATTTCATGAGTCATAAGGCAAAGCTTCAGTGTCTGAGAAAGGTTTTAAAGACGTCAAACTTCACAATGTTGCCAAGTTACCGATATATGCTTATGTTCTCGAACCCTAAAAGGACGCATAGACTTAAATATCATTGGAAGTGATAGAAGTGCCAGACTACAAGTTGAATCCCATCAGAATCGAGTCAAAAACGAATCCAAACCGCTCTCTCACCCTCCCGACAAAGTCAGAAATATATACACAATATATACAGTATGTAATTATTTTCTTGTGACACACGAGAATCAAAGAGGGATTTGGCTGAATGCATATTGTTACGATGTGACACAACACATTGTGGCCCAAATCTGTCGAAAATCATAATGAATACGTTTCTATATACTGCAAAATATGAGAAGGTTGTTGCGAACATTGTGAGTTTGCGTTGATTTGCGTCTTATTTAACTCTGCTTAAGCCTAAAGCTCCTAGAAGAGGAAATCAATTCGTCACGCCATCAGTCTCACAAAATCACTACTGTGGAAAAGCTGTGGGAATTTTGAAAGAGTGCAAGCGCCTCTGAAAGTTGAGAGTTTGCACCTTCAACGTTGCGAAACCTGTTGCTCACCAGCTTCAGCTTTTTATGGCTACAGTTTCTCCAAACCCACACTCAGGCTCAGTGTGATAAGTGACCATCGTGGAATAAAATGAAGCTAATAACGATTATCTAAGGAAAGAAAATCTACTATATCTGACTCCAACACCGCAGTGGCCTGAGTAGCTCAGGCGAGCAAGAGTTAAAGTAAAGCAGACAAATTATACAGAACGGATAAATGCAGATACTAAATGCAGGTTTTATATGCAATCAGCGCTGGTTAGAGGAACTCAGCTGCACAAATGAACATCCCTCTCTGAATCTCAGCCTTCAATTCATTGTCCTCTTATTGTTACATGATGACTTAAACCAGATATACACCATTGTTTTTTACTTTTTGACATTTTTAATTTCCATTCTAATCAAAATGTGATGTTAACCTTATAAAAAAAAACCTCCCACACAATGCACAAAGCAGACAGTACATTTGCACTGCTTCGACGGCTTGCACCCTAACCAGCGAATATTTTTAGCTGCTAATCATCAATCGGAATGTTTTGTGATCTTAAAACATAGTTATCCACAAAACTCCTCCTCATGGATAATAATCTAGAACCAGCAGCGTCCACAGGTTTAGTGCACTCTCACAAATATGAGACGAAATCTATGAGAGTATCTAAAGAAAGTTGATGGTGACTTGGTGCTTAGCACGATTGTTTCATACCTACAGGGCTGTGGGATCGATTCCCATCTCTGACGTGTGTGTGTATGTGTGTGTGTGTGTGTGTGTGTGTTTGTGTGTGTTTGTGTGTGTGTATATTTCATGTTCTCTTTGTGCTCAGGGTTCTCCTGTTTCCTCCTCCAGTACAAAGACATGTGGTGTAGGCTGATTAGCAAGTACACACCATCATTAAAAAGGGGTCTTACCTAATACTAAGTTTTAAAATTCATGTAAATATTTAACTGTGCAAAAAAAAAAAATTTTTATATCATTTTCATTGATTTTATCACATTTTTGGACTTGACTGTACAAATGCAATCAATCTGTGAACAATACATTGTAATATTTATTTATTTGTTTGTTTGTTTGTTTGTTTGTTTGTTTACAATATGATCTTACTATAAAAGTGTCTGGTTTTCACATTAAGTGAAAGCAGGACAGAAATTCCATGATGTCATTTTAGAAAGGTTGTCACATGGTTTGACACAATTTATGTTCCTGCTAATCTACCGTCTGATGACGATACAGCTTTCGCCTTTGACCCAAACGTAATCTTTAAATTTTGCAAACCAGATGTTGAATCACTAAGATCTGACTTTCAAACAAGACACATTAATATTTCTTTCATAGTTTCTTTTAAGACTAGCTCAGGTGTCTAGAGTGAAGCGTTTCAGACGGCTCGTGACGAGTCAGGTGCATCGAGGTCAGTGTTGTGCTACCGGCGAGACGAAACCATGACCCGGCAATGTCATGAGAGAGAGAGAAGGACAGCGCGAGATAGAGAGAACGAGAACATCGTCGTCTGAGAACGGCGCTTCAGGCAAATGGAAAATGTGAGGAAATGAAGTTCTGAAATTCAATGATTTCAAAATGAGCAGCAGGAGGGAAATAAAGAGAGAGAGAGAGAGAGAGAGAGAGAGAGAGAGAGAGAGAGAGAGAGAGAGAGAGATGGTGGAATGAGGGAGAGAGAATAAAAGAGCACTGAGTGGGTAGCAATGACAGCAGGTGATGAGGAGAGATGGGGTGAGCTGTTCCCTGCGCTGTTTAATAAAGGCACATAAACTGTGTAATATCGAGTCCTTTACACAAGGCAAATGTGCACCAGGAAAAAACAGCACATCAATTAAAATAGAGGCTGTTTAGAAGCTAATACAACCCGAGTAGTCTATGACATTCGCCAGCTTATTGGCATGCAATTTAAATATAAATGCAGAGCCGAGAAACCGGTTCGAGGAATAAGTACAAATTCAAATAATATCGGAAGTATCTGGTTAACGAAAATGCTAACAATTTTTTAAAAGGCTTTGTACAAGAGGTTCAGTGTTCAAGGTGACATGTATGCTAGGTGTATAAGCATTAGCATCGATTACTGTTCTGGCTGGTGTGCAATCTATTTGTTGTGGCTGTTGATTGTTGTATGTTTACAACTTACACACCGGAGCTTTGGACTTTCATTCTGCTATACACACCCTGTTGCCTGGCTGAATGACGATCAAGTTCACATTAACACCTTGGCAGACGCTCAAGTCGCTTAAGTTACGTTCACTAATTTATATCAGTTCAAATGTCACGATGCCACGTGGTCATCTCGTCACTTGCTGCTGGAATCGTGGCTCCAAGTGACACATGTATGAAAAGCAAGGTCACATGTTGCTGTGTTGCTTTTTAATGTGAACCTGCCCTTTTTTTTTTTTGCACTCACTTTCCCGTCATGTCCTCATACAGTGTGCCATTGCATAGAGTTCCCAGTTTGTTACTGTAGATGAGTATCTCTCTCTCTCTGTTGTGTATGTTTACCCAGTGCTTGCTTTCTCTGTGCTCTTTTCTTTTTTTTTCCTTTTAGGAGACGTCTTGTCGCTACCATGTCTCTGACAGAATGAAGAGCAACGTTGTCCTAAACATTTGTTACACATGACATCTTTTTTTTTTACAAACTGCCTGGTTGCACTGATCCACATTAAACCATACACGACTTCAGAAGATTAGTTTATGATGCGCTGTTGTACTGCCATTATGAGGTGACTGCTTGAGTCTGTGAGGTAAAAAAAGAAGGCTCTAATGCCTTGATCGCATTAAACAAATTTTTAAAGTGATCGCAGTACCCAAGCTCTCTGTGTGTTGATACTAAATACTAAGGTTTTGAATCTGCTGTGTTTCAGGGTAATATTACCTTAATGCTGACATGGCCATTAGATGTTTTCACCGAGCGGATGTGTTTGTACGAGTGAGAAGACCTAGGCCTAGGTAGCTGGTTTGTTTACAGGCAGACATCGATTTTAGATGAAATATAAGGCAGACGTTATAGATTTTTTTTGTGCTAGCTGGAGATACAAACTGACAACTGTGATAAGTATCTCCTTCATCTTCCTCGGGTTTATCTCAAATGATTTAACACTCACTCAGGCTGTTTTCTATTAGCTTGTTGGATGATCATGTAAACTTTCTCAACTAATAACTTCAACTGGGATTTGAATGCGTTAGCATGCATCGGTATAGGTTGAATAATATCCCAATGAATATACAAAACATTCATTGGAAAGAGTTTGTGGATCTAAAGTGTTGCTACAAAATGGGAAGTACACAAATGCATTTAGTGTCTTCGTGAACTGAAGCATTCGTTTTGTGAGTGCAGCCTCGTTGTTTGGCTCTCAGGACATGGAATGGTGTGGTTGCAAAAACTTCGAAGCTATGAAGACTAAGACAGTGTAATAGGATTCATTTCAAGCCAAATAAATTGCTTGTCCGAATTCCGCTTAATGTTCAATGGGAACAAATCTGAAATGAACCACAGCTGGAATTGAATAACTTCTTCTTCCTTCAGGCCTATCTGTAACAATTATTAAATTGTAATGCGGAATATAGAAATGTAGACAAATGGGATTTTCCAAGTAAATACAATGTGGACGTGTGAAGGATAGGAATATCGAATTAGCTGCAATAATAATTACTACTGGTTGTGAGTCCAGAAAAAGTGTATATGACAAACTGAATAAACCCTGTTTCGTTCTCCTGTTTTTAAGCTGTCTCTCTCTTTTGCTTGCTTTCTCGCTGTCTGTCACCATGAAAACCAGGTTGACATACAGACTGCTGTCTACTGTTGTCATTTCTAAGCTGTTGATGTGCCATGTAATGGGGGTGACACACCATCAGCACTCGAAGAAAACGATAAGATTATCATACTGTATACACGTATACAAATACATTAGCACACGCAGTAAAAGACACACACACACACACACACACACACACACAGAGCATGGTGAAATGGTTTGAAACAGGCAGTGTCCAGCTGAGGAGAACTTCACCTCTTGTTAGTGAGAGGAAGCTGAAACTGTGATTAATTGTGTGTTTATTTTCAGGGCAGGTAAGTGTGTCTGGCTAAATATAGCTGTTCGGCGGATCAGGGGACTTGTCCAATTAAACCAGGGCAGTGAGGCAGGGGAGGAATCGCTTGGGAACTGGGGAACCACAAAGTTACAGACTATTTAAAAAAAAGGGAGGGAATGGGGTGTTTGTGTGTGTGTGTGTGTGTGTGTGTGTGGGTGTTTGTGTGTGTGTGTATGTGTGTGTGTGTGTGTGGGTGTGGGTGTATGCATGCGTGTGTGTCTTTATTGGTGGCTGTATTATTATACTAACCTACATGTCCACAAGTCCTTAAAGAGTCTTAATTCATGAAAAATTGCATTTTATAACTGTTTAATTTCAATTATTTTTAATAATTGAATTGAAGCATTAATTTTTCTCTTACTTAATCTTTTTCTTTCTTAATTTCAACTCACACACACTGGATGATGCAGTCACCCACATGCGGCAGGTGGATGTGTCAGACTGAGGCTAACATTATGTACCTGCTGGAAAAATAATATAAAGAGTAATGCACTTACCTAGTCTGACAGATATAGACATTATTGTTCATGTGTGTTATTTGTTTTTTGTTTTTTTTAGATTTACTGTGTCTCCACTGGCTCACATACACATACAGGCTTGAAAAAGCTTTAAAAACTTTATAGACAGCCTGATCTACTGCTTTCTAGGAACATTAACAATTTGGCAGAAATATAAGACAAATATATCTCTAGCTAGTCTTTGGCTATAATCCGGGCCTAATGCATTTTGCGTATTAGCTGCCCAGAGCTGCCCAGATACCTAGTCCAATATCTAGTCTTTAAATGAGGTTATATACACTATACGTTCAATAGTTTGTGGACAGCTGACCATCGCACCCATATGTGGTTCTTTCCCAAACTGTTACCACAAAGTTGGGAGCACACAATTGTCTAGAATGTCTCTGCATGCTGTAGCATTAGGATTTCCCTTTACTGGAAGTGAGACTAAAGCGAGCTCCATGAAGAGCAAAAGAACGAGTGTCCTGCACAGAGCCCTGACCTCAACTCCACCGAACGAATACCTTTAGGATGACGTTTAACCCTGGAGCACTCCGGGTCTCCTCATCTCACATCAGTACCTAACCTCAGTAATGTTCTTGTGGCTGAAGGAGCACAAATCCCCACAGCCATGATCCAATATCTAGTGGAAAGGATGGTGGAGATTAATAGAACAACAAAGGAGGATTACATCTGAATTGGGATATTCAACAATGCACATACTGTATGTGAGTAATGGTCACGTCTCTACAAGCCTTTGTCCATATTGTTTGAAGCGTAACCTGCAGCTAGAATCCGTGTAACTCGGTAAATAATCGGTAAATGATTTTAGTGTTTAGTGACATTTAGCATACCGGCAAATATATTATTATTTAACCTTTATACCTTAATATTGAAAATGAAGCTACAATGTTTAAGTTACAGTGAAGACAGAAGACACCACCTAGAAACACAGTGCAATGTTGACATTTAGAATTTGTGTCAACGGCACAGCATGAATTTTAATGTTTAAATGAATTGCGAACCGATAGCTGGAATAATGATAGCTTGTAAATAGCAGGATTAATTGCTTTCGATGTATCGGTTTAAGTCTTCTTTTTAGAAATGTACGCGCTGCTTTTATAAAGCCTTTTCTAGACAGTAAACCCTGGTGGGAAGATGATGCCTACAGTCACTTTTATTCATTAACAGCTATGTATCTGAGGACTGAGATCAGACAGCGATTGCATTTCAGTGTAGCGGTGAAATGCAACACACTGGGGAATTACATGTACACCTTGTCACAAAAAGACATTGTTTAATTAGTAAAACACAATAACACTCGGATTGGTTCACGTTTATCAAGCAGCATAAGTGGAACGTTTGTCAGGTCCTAACATTTTCTGCGTTTCATAAAGAACCCAATACTGTACAGTCTGTGTATTGTATTTCACGTCTTTTGCACTTTTTAGCAAATGTATTTTACCTTAAAACCCTGCACAAACCCGGATCTTGATTTTGCTAAAACAGAAAAGGTTTTCATGGTGTAAGTCATCTGTTTTATTTGGTGAGACCTGAAAGTAGAACACATTCAAAGGGGTCATGGAGCAGAAACTTTTGTGGCAAATAAAATGAAAAAAAAAAAAAAAAAAAAAAAAAGCACTGAACTAAATACAACTAACACCAGTATCCAGAGTTAACGGGGAGCAGTGGACATAGATGTCTTTGAGAACTGTTTTATGTCATTACGTGACTCTTGCACTTTTCTCTTTAAGTGAAGATAAACACATAGCTGGAGGCTAAAGATAACATCACAGCTGTCTTTGCTGACTGTTTTTTTTTTTTCTCTTTCCCCCACAGTTCCCATTCCAATCTGTAGAATCCCTAACACATCAACATAAAGAGCACTTAGAGCAAATAGCGGCGCTACAAAGCAGACACTAGATTAGCATGTTTCCCCACATGGACACCTTAATGGATTTGCAAGGTTTTGTCCAACATCATTGTTCTGCTTTAGACTCCAATTTTGCTTGTCCCTTAACCTCCGGTCGAGCCCTGGGAACCTGGAGTACGTCGTGAGTTCTGTGGGAGAGGAAAACTAAGTTCATTTCCAAACAAATAAACATCGCGAAGCATTATAATTGAAACGATCACAATGTCTATGATCGCCCAACGCTAATAGGGTCATAAACAGTCAAGTACTGCTTAATTTTCAGACTCATTTTACCCCACAAACGGGAGTTGTGTTCTGCGGCATTGCAGCAAATTGCAGTGCTGTCTATGGCTTTGTAGAGGCTGTATGATCTCTTCTCTGCTAATTGGGTTGATGTGTGCCAAAGCCTGGTGATGTAGAATAGTGTTTACGTAATGCAGTAGAAGCACGACAAAGCAGATGGCTGGAGAGGGAGAGGGATTGAGGTGTAGATAAAGACGATTCTTTACGGCTGCTGACACACAAAAAAAACCTGAGCTAATGTAAACAAAGGTAGACACAAGAAGCTCATCATCATCATAATCATCATCATCATCATCACTCTGTCTCTCTCTCTCTCTCTCTAGCTCACACCCAGACAGAGACACGGACACAGAAACTGCTTTTAAATGTCTCTAGTTTTTTAACTTATCCTCACGTAGCACCTGTTTTGTGCTCAGTACAGTTTACCCACCCGACCTTCGTGTCCTTTTTATGTGTTACTTTTGTATGGTTAACAAAAGCAACACATTTTTGCCTCCCCCTGCTCCAGTGCCTAAGAAAAAAGGAGCAGACAAATCTAAGAAAGCAATTTAGTTTTCAATTTCCTGCAGGCCTGTGCTGAAGCAGTTATAGCGTTTGCAGTTCCCAGAGGAGCTGGGCTGGGCGGAGGAGAATTAGGCCGCGCTCTCCTTGGACTAAAATAGCACACGTCTCTGCGAGGACTGTTTGACAATCAGGCAGAAGAAAGAGAATCAGTCTCATTTGTGAAATCAGCTGAGCAAAAGCCAACCATTTTCTTGCAGAGGTTTACATTATAAAACGTTACTGGTAACGGATTAATGGAGTACGATGGGTATGGATGAATTCGGTGAATTAAACAGTGAAGACTCAAGACTTGAAATATCAGTGTTGTTTGATTTTGTTTGTGGGATAGATGTTCAGATTAACTGGTTCACATTTCAACATTAAAGAAAAACCCACAATTTTCAAGTTCAAGGGGTATTTCAGGTCATTTTATTCGTCGGTCGCAGTTATGTCGCATGGCAGAAGCAAAGCATATCTTTTTATCTTCCTTTTTAGATTAAAAAATACAGGGATCAGAGAGGTGTTACACCCTATCATCGTATGGTGGTTATACAGTATGATACGGGAGAGCTGTGCTAATTGGCCAAAGGCAGAAGCAGTAATCAAACCCCCAACCCCGGACTTGCAGGACGGACGCTCTAACCTCCGAACATTTATGGCCCTTCTATGTGGACGTTGACACAAACAAGTCCTCCCAAAGCTGCTGGCTAGGATGTACAGTAATGTCAGAGGTGTAGCTGCTCATAGTCTCACTAAAAGCCGCAACGGCACCGAGCATCACCGCTCAGAAAGACGTGTCCTGGATCCAAAAAAGCGAGCACAGACACGTCGCTTCACAGCAGGGAGAGTTTTCAAGTGTATATGTTACTGTATATGGTTACTAGTTATAGGTAGTACAGTATCTCTAAAGTCTAATGTAAGTGTAAACAAAAAATGCAAATGCACTCCATTGTGTTTATTTATTTATTTTTATTTCTTCACTTTCTTGTTATTAGACGTTTGAAATCCTTTATTTATTTAAATGTCAGATTTCTTCGCACGTGCACTTGGGATTACTTCTTCCATGTGAGTTTCAGCTCTGCCATGGGGAAGAAGTTTACGGAACAGTTTTTCATTGGGGATTTTTTTTTTCCTTTCCCCAGCAACATAATTAACACTGCCGTTGTGCCTGTTAAAATGTAAACAGTCAGGCTTGCTGTCTCTTCGGGCAGACAAATATGAAATGTTCACCTAAACTTCGTTTCATTGGATGGATCCAAAGTGAAGACGTCTGAATTCTAATTAATACTTGCTGCTGTATGTGGCTTTATTTTGTACTTTTTCCTTTCCGGGTTTCTTTCAGTGCTTCTATGCTGTTCCTACTTATATTCCTTTCTGTTCTCTCTCTCTCTCATGCACACACACACATACACACGCACACGCACACACTCTTAGCCCACGTCATTCAGATCTATGAACATCCATTAGCAACCATCTGTTACCACCTGCAGCAAAAGCCATTACACCTCTTTCCACCTCCAGTGTGAGAGTCTCTCTCTCCGTTTCACTTCTCTCTCTTTGCCTTGCCTCCTACACACACCCTAATCACATACACCGCACACACCCAGCTGCACATTATGCTCGTCCTCCTATTAAAAGCACCAGGCAGATAAACATGCTGATGAACCCTCCGGCCAAAGGCAGCACACTTCTCAACACACAACCCCGAAAACTACACGAGTCTCATTTTCACGTCTGTTTTCACAAACCAGCCTCTGGTGTTATTCCTTCTCAATTAAATCCTGCTACAGCTTTGAAAATCATTACCGATTACAGATAACACTCACACTTTGTCATTTTTCTCTCCTTTTTTATTTATTTTTTATTTTTTTGTCTATTTTTTTTTTAAACAAACTCCTGCAAATCTGAAATCTTTTTGCAATCCGCTTACCATTGTCACCGTCACCCGAACGAAGATGCCAGACAGTTTACGTTCAATTTTATGCTATGAAGGCACCAACGCATCCGCCATCTAATTAGGTCCTGTTCATAATGCATGCAAAACGTCTCTTTTTACGTCTCTAATTACATTCACACATACCGGAGAAAGACGGAGAAGTTTAGGATTAGAGCTTTGCAGCACTGTGTTGAGCATTGTTGACTTTTCTAAAGAAAGAAATTACAATGCATACACAACTCTTACACCATCAGCAAACAAGATCACTGTCCACTCCCCGCCGTTAGCCTCCTGTCCCATGAGTCAATTTTAAACTGCTGATCTTTTCAAACTCCTGCTGCCCACTGTGTCACAGAGCAGGATAACACACTGGGAGGAAAATGCTGTTTGTCCTCTTCCACATACGGTACGTGAGCTCAGAGATATCCATGACTGACTAGTTTCACTCTGATTGACAGGTGAAGGACAGTCACGCCATCCATCCATCCATCCATCCATTCAACCAGTTTTGCTCTTTTAGATGTCTGTGTCATTGTCAGGATTTAAAATCTTTTCTGTTTCACCAATCAGGTGCCATAGAGGGCAGTGAGGGCAGTTCAAGGCCCAGCACAGCCAAGCTGCCTCTGCTGGTCCCTTGAACAAGGCCCTCAACCCTCCCTGGTCCAGGGGCGCTGTATCATAGCTGCACTCTGACCCCAACCTCCTCATTTGGGGTATGTGAAGAAATGAATTCTGCTGTAATGTATATGTGGCAATAATAAAGGCTTCTATGCCACCATTTTAGAGGAGAGAAGAAATCACTGCAACTCCTTCTCTCATTCACAGTTGGTGCTCGACCATGCCCTCTCTGCCACAGATACCCTTTCACACCTTCACATTATCTGTGCTGATAGAGTTTCACTGCGATCCTGTGCTTGAATATGCACGAATGAACACGTATCATCAAAACCCTGAACTAAACCAAACACTGAGCTGAGACTCACATCCCACAGTGCTGGTGTATGATTTTATCACCTAAATTGATCACGATAGTTCTAGTTCCCATCAGTACCAACATCCTCGTGAGATTCCACAAAGGTACTGGTTTAGGTTAATACTATCACTTGCTTTTAAAAGAAACAGCTTTAAATGAAATTTAGGATAAGCAATGAAATCACTTTTTGTTGAGAAACAGAATATTTTATTAGAATAGAAATAGCTTCCCCATTTTTCAGTGTATTTGCAGATAGTACAACTATAAATCTCGCTTTATCTATCAAACGATTAACATCAATGTTAATGAGCATAGTCTCCAGATCCAGCACTTCTTCTGAACCTACTTTCCAAAACCAGCCCAATTTGACAGTAGCAATAAATACAGATGTTGATACTCGAAGCACTTTATAAGCAAACAGACTTCTCGTACCAACGACATCAGGATATACAGGATTATTGTACATTTCTTTCAACACTCTGAGAATGCTGAAGGAAAGAGAATGAACGGAACAGCGGAAGGTTAACGACGGTTTAACAGCGTCTGATCCTGAAGT